>NW_017617244.1:5000-7500 GCF_001879475.1 Ipomoea nil | reverse complement strand
GGCCACCCCGTTCCGCAACTTTCCGCAACCTCGGCCACCCCGTTCCGCAACTTTCCGCAACCTCGGCCACCCCGTTCCGCAACTTTCCGCAACCTCGGCCACCCCGTTCCGCAACTTTCCGCAACCTCGGCACACCCGTACCGCAACTTTCCGCAACCTCGGCACCCCCGTACCGCAACTTTCCGCAACCTCGGCCACCCCGTTCCGCAACTTTCCGCAACCTCGGCACACCCGTACCGCAACTTTCCGCAACTTGGGCACCCTCGTACCGCATAAGTCCGCAACCTCGGCACCCTCGTACCGCATAATTCCGCAACTTGGGCACCCTCGTACCGCAACTTTCCGCAACCTCGGCACCCCCGTTCCGCATAAGTCCGCAACTTGCGGCCACCCACTCCGCTACGTACCGCAACTTTCCGCAACTTGGGCACCCTCGTACCGCAACTTTCCGCAACTTGGGCACCCTCGTACCGCAACTTTCCGCAACTTGGCACCTCGTACCGCACTTTCCGCAACCTCGGCACCCCCGTTCCGCATAAGTCCGCAACTTGGGCACCCTCGTACCGCAACTTTCCGCAACTTGGCACTCTCGTGCCGCAACTTTCCGCAACTTGGGCACCCTCGTACCGCATAATTCCGCAACTTGGGCACCCTCGTACCGCATAATTCCGCAACCTCGGCACCCTCGTTCCGCATAAGTCCGCAACTTGGGCACCCTCGTACCGCATAATTCCGCAACCTCGGCACCCTCGTTCCGCATAAGTCCGCAACTTGGGCACCCTCGTACCGCATAAGTCCGCAACCTCGGCACCCTCGTTCCGCATAAGTCCGCAACTTGGGCACCCTCGTACCGCATAAGTCCGCAACCTCGGCACCCTCGTTCCGCATAAGTCCGCAACTTGGGCACCCTCGTACCGCATAAGTCCGCAACCTCGGCACCCTCGTACCGCATAATTCCGCAACTTGGGCACCCTCGTACCGCATAAGTCCGCAACCTCGGCACCCTCGTACCGCATAATTCCGCAACCTCGGCACCCTCGTTCCGCATAAGTCCGCAACTTGGGTACACTCGTACCGCATAATTCCGCAACCTCGGCACCCTTGTTCCGCATAAGTCCGCAACTTAGGCACCCTCGTTGCGCAACTTAGGCACCCTCGTACCGCATGAGTCCGCAACTTAGGCACCCTCGTACCGCATAAGTCCGCAACTTAGGCACCCTCGTACCGCATCAGTCCGCAACTTGGGCACACTCGTTCCGCATGAGTCCGCAACTTAGGCACCCTCGTACCGCATAAGTCCGCAACTTAGGCACCCTCGTACCGCATCAGTCCGCAACTTGGGCACCCTCGTACCGCATAAGTCCGCAACTTAGGCACCCTCGTACCGCATCAGTCCGCAACTTGGGCACCCTCGTACCGCATAATTCCGCAACCTCGGCACCCTCGTTCCGCATAAGTCCGCAACTTGGGCACCCTCGTTCCGCACAAGTCCGCACCTTGGGTACACTCGTACCGCATAATTCCGCAACCTCGGCACCCTTGTTCCGCATAAGTCCGCAACTTAGGCACCCTCGTTGCGCAACTTAGGCACCCTCGTACCGCATGAGTCCGCAACTTAGGCACCCTCGTACCGCATAAGTCCGCAACTTAGGCACCCTCGTACCGCATCAGTCCGCAACTTGGGCACACTCGTTCCGCATGAGTCCGCAACTTAGGCACACTCGTTCCGCATATGCCCGCAACTTAGGCACCCTCGTACCGCATCAGTCCGCAACTTGGGCACACTCGTTCCGCATGAGTCCGCAACTTAGGCACACTCGTTCCGCATATGCCCGCAACGTAGGCACACTCGTTCCGCATAAGGCCGCAACTTCGGCACACTCGTTCCGCATAAGTCCGCAACTTAGGCACCCTTGTTCCGCACAAGTCCGCAACTTCGGCACACTCGTTCCGCAACTGTCCGCAAGTTAGGCACCCTTGCTCCGCATAAGTCCGCAACTGTCCGCAACTTAGGCACCCTCGTTGCGCAACTTAGGCACACTCGTTCCGCATATGCCCGCAACGTAGGCACACTCGTTCCGCATATGCCCGCAACGTAGGCACACTCGTTCCGCAACTGTCCGCAAGTTAGGCACCCTTGCTCCGCATAAGTCCGCAACTGTCCGCAACTTAGGCACCCTCGTTGCGCAACTTAGGCACCATCGTCCTGCATGAGTCCTCAACTTAGGCACACTCGTTCCGCATATGCCCGCAACGTAGGCACCATCGTTCCGCATAAGTCCGCAACGTAGGCACCAACGTTCTGCATAAGTCCGCAACATAGGCACGCTAGTTCCGCACAAGTCCGGCACTTAGGCACGCTCGTTCCGCACAAGTCCGCTACTTAGGCACGCTCGTTCCGCATGAGTCCGCAACTTAGGCACACTCGTTCCGCATGAGTCCGCAACTTAGGCACACTCGTTCCGCATATGCCCGCAACGTAGGCACACTCGTTCCGCAT
>NW_017617243.1:0-10000 GCF_001879475.1 Ipomoea nil | reverse complement strand
TGTGCCTAAGTTGCGGACTCATGCGGAACGAGTGTGCCTAAGTTGCGGACTCATGCGGAACGAGTGTGCCTAAGTAGCGGACTTGTGCGGAACGAGTGTGCCTAAGTATCGGACTTGTGCGGAACGAGCGTGCCTAAGTTGCGGACTTGTGCGGAACGAGCGTGCCTAAGTTGCGGACTTGTGCGGAACGAGCGTGCCTACGTTGCGGGCATATGCGGAACGAGTGTGCCTACGTTGCGGGCATATGCGGAACGAGTGTGCCTAAGTTGCGGACTCATGCGGAACGAGTGCGCCTAAGTTGCGGACAGTTGCGGAACGAGTGTGCCTAAGTAGCGGACAGTTGCGGAACGAGTGTGCCGAAGTTGCGGACTTGTGCGGAACGAGTGTGCCGAAGTAGCGTGCCTACGTTGCGGACTCATGCGGAACGAGTGTGCCTACGTTGCGGGCATATGCGGAACGAGTGTGCCTAAGTTGCGGACTCATGCGGAACGAGTGTGCCTAAGTGCCGGACTTGTGCGGAACGAGTGTGCCTACGTTGCGGGCTCATGCGGAACGAGTGTGCCCAAGTTGCGGACTTATGGGGTACGAGCGTGCCTAAGTTGCGGACTCATGCGGAACGAGTGTGCCTAAGTGCCGGACTTGTGCGGAACGAGTGTGCCTACGTTGCGGGCTCATGCGGAACGAGTGTGCCCAAGTTGCGGACTTATGGGGTACGAGGGTGCCTAAGTTGCGGACTTATGCGGAACGAGGGTGCCTAAGTTGCGGGCTTATGCGCAACGTTGGTGCCTAAGTTGCGGACTCATGCGGTACGAGGGTGCCGAGGTTGCGGAATTATGCGGTACGAGGGTGCCGAGGTTGCGGACTTATGCGGAACGAGGGTGCCGAGGTTGCGGAATTATGCGGTACGAGGGTGCCCAAGTTGCGGAAAGTTGCGGTACGAGGGTGCCCAAGTTGCGGAAAGTTGCGGTACGAGAGTGCCCAAGTTGCGGAAAGTTGCGGTACGAGAGTGCCCAAGTTGCGGAAAGTTGCGGTACGAGGGTGCCCAAGTTGCGGACTTATGCGGAACGAGGGGTGCCGAGGTTGCGGACTTATGCGGTACGAGGGTGCCGAGGTTGCGGACTTATGCGGTACGAGGGTGCCGAGGTTGCGGACTTATGCGGTACGAGGGTGCCGAGGTTGCGGACTTATGCGGTACGAGGGTGCCGAGGTTGCGGACTTATGCGGTACGAGGGTGCCGAGGTTGCGGAAAGTTGCGGTACGGGTGTGCCGAGGTTGCGGAAAGTTGCGGTACGGGTGTGCCGAGGTTGCGGAAAGTTGCGGTACGGGTGGGCCGAGGTTGCGGAAAGTTGCGGTACGGGGGTGCCGAGGTTGCGGAAAGTTGCGGTACGGGGGTGCCGAGGTTGCGGAAAGTTGCGGTACGGGTGGGCCGACGTTGCGGAAAATTGCGGTACGGGTGGGCCGACGTTGCGGAAAATTGCGGTACGGGGGTGCCGAGGTTGCGGAAAGTTGCGGTACGGGTGGGCCGAGGTTGCGGAAAGTTGCGGTACGGGTGGGCCGAGGTTGCGGAAAATTGCGGTACGGGGGTGCCGAGGTTGCGGAAAGTTGCGGTACGAGGGTGCCCAAGTTGCGGACTTATGCGGTACGAGAGTGCCCAAGTTGCGGAAAATTGCGGTACGGGGGTGCCGAGGTTGCGGACTTATGCGGAACGGGTGTGCCGAGGTTGCGGAAAGTTGCGGTACGGGTGTGCTGAGGTTGCGGAAAGTTGCGGTACGAGGGTGCCGAGGTTGCGGAAAGTTGCGGTACGAGGGTGCCGAGGTTGCGGAAAGTTGCGGTACGAGGGTGCCCAAGTTGCGGACTTATGCGGAACGGGGGTGCCGAGGTTGCGGACTTATGCGGAACGAGGGTGCCGAGGTTGCGGACTTATGCGGAACGAGGGCGCCCAAATTGCGCACAGTTGCGGACGGATGCGGAAAATATCACGCAACAGAGGTTTACCCGCCTGCCACCCCAGTACTTTTACGACGGTTCTGTGTTATGCCTTGGCCTATGTCGTTTTACGTCGTTCTCGTGCCAAAATGGCATATACATTTGTTTTAGAGCTTATTGTACTATTTAATTAGTGAGGCAAACGATATGCCATATATTCCTCTCACATTCCCAACAATCCCAAGTACTTGGCTAAGTCAGACAAGGAACTTTGCGGACAGCTGGGCATAAATTTGGACATCGTCGTTTTCAATGAAATAATCATCCAAACGCTTTGAAATTTACCAAGCATTGTTAAAATGCTCTAAACTAAAGGACCATGCAATAACATTTGAAAAAAAATGCACGGAACCACCCGAAATGACCGTGTGATTTACGGGACAAACCGTGTCTACTGCTGTCACTGGGGTTTTTTTTTTTTTAACTACTATAGGGGGGGTATGGTAGTTGAGGTGCCGGTCGACTTTTTTCGGAACGTGTTGGGACGGGCCCCCCTCGTCCCGTAGGCCTCGTACGAGTGTTCCCGCCGCTCGTACGTATTATTGGGGACCGGCATAGACCCATCGGAGTCGCAAGGCGGGGCGGCGCACCGGACGGAGACGGACATGCAAAAAAACATCATTGGCACGTGAATTCGGTCAATCGAGCAAACGTGAATCTGCAATATACCGTCAGTAGGTTGTGAGTTGCCGAGGCACGTGTCCAATCGTCTAGTAAGCTGTTCGTTAACGAATTACGGTGCGCCGTAGGGGCGGAGGGCGGGCGTTCGCAATGAACCCGCCCAGCGTAGCGCAGTGCAGCGTACGTGTCGTCGGGCGTGGGGGTTGACCGACCTCGCAAGAGGATAGAAATATTGTATTGCTCGAGGCCTTTCATTCCTCGAGGGCTTCCTCCACAGCACTCGTTCGACGACACGTCCGGATCTGACCGAGACGGACATGCAAAAAAACGGCCGTGGAACAAGTTGGGCAAAAAAACAACCGTGAATCTGCAATATACCGTCAGTAGGCTTGTAAGTTACCGACACCAGTGTCCACCCGTCTAGTAAGCTGTCCGTTAAAGGATGATTGTGCGCTCGCTACGAATCTGCCCAAGCGCAACGGGCGTTGTCTTAGCGTCGGACTTGGGGGCTGACCCACCTCGCAAGAGGTATGGTGTTGTATTGATCGAGGACTTTCACTCCTCGAGGTCTTCCTCCACCCGATGGCGCGACGGACTCACAACCAATGCGTACGGCGAGATGGAAATTCGGTAGTTACCTTTTGTAACTATCGACGCGGGGCACTGAGGGAGACGGACATGCAAAAAAACGTCGTTGGCGCGGGGTTGTCGGTCAATCGAGCAACCGTGAATCTGCAACATACCGTAGTAGGTTGTGAGTTACCGAGACCCGTTTCCAACCGTCTAGTAAGCTGTTCGTTAGAGGATGATTGTGCTCCGGACGGACGTGGGGGCTGACCCACCTCGCAAGAGGTATGGTATTGCATTGATCGAGGGATTCCACTCCTCGAGGGCTTCCTCCACCTCACCCGATGGCGAGACGGACTCACAACCAATGTGAGCGGCGAGATGGGAATTCAAGGGTTACCTTTCGTACCTATCGACGCGGGGCGTTCCTGCCGTGACGGCCAGCATCGGTGGGGACTCGTGCACGGATTCGTCCGGGCCGGGTTCCTATCGATCCTCGGCTAAGCGATTGGGGCGTTTTTTTGCGACGCGAGACGGTGTGTGAGTGGTTATCGGCGTGTGCGGTCAGGTTGGATCCCTGCTCGAGCAGCGACGTCCTGCCAAAGCACGCCTCTTCATACAAGACGACACAAGGGCGCAAGGCCTTGGTCGCACGACGGTTTCCTGTGTTGCATACCTCGCACGGCACTGACGGCTTAACGTATTTGCATTTCGTTGCGCGCTCGTCTTCGCAACACGCGTGGATTTTGCGCGGGACGAACGGAGAAGGCATCGCCACGTTCCACGGTCGTCGCGAATCGTCGCGGCGGCCTTGGCACGAGGGCGACTGTCCGAGCTCTCGGATTCGGTCCACCTTGAGGCAAGGGGCGTCGAGCTCCAATCTGGCCCGTCCGACGCGTTTTGTACGACTCAAACTGTCGCCTCGAGCTAGCCAGCGGTCGTTCTCGTCGCCAATCCCTCGTTCCTAGGAGCGAGCGGGAGACGGGGCGTACCGTCGGTCTCGGTGCGGCAGCGACGTCGTCGAGGAATGCTACCTGGTTGATCCTGCCAGTAGTCATATGCTTGTCTCAAAGATTAAGCCATGCATGTGTAAGTATGAACTAATTCAGACTGTGAAACTGCGAATGGCTCATTAAATCAAAGTGAATGAACGTCAACGTCATCCGTCGAGTATCATGAATCATCGCAAGCAACCAGGTCGACCTTTATCAATAAATGCATCCTTCCAGAAGCGGGGTTTGTTGCACGTATTAGCTCTAGAATTACTACGGTTATCCGAGTAGTAGGTACCATCAAACAACTATAACTGATTTAATGAGCCATTCGCAGTTTCACAGTCTGAATTAGTTCATACTTACACATGCATGGCTTAATCTTTGAGACAAGCATATGACTACTGCAGGATCAACCAGGTAGCATTCCTCGACGACGTCGCTGCCGCACGAGACCGACGGTACGCCCCCGTCTCCCGCTCGCTCCTAGGAACGAGGGATTGGCGACGAGAACGACCGCTGGCTAGCTCGAGGCGACAGTTTGAGTCGTACAAAACGCGTCGGGACGGGCAGATTGGAGCTCGACGCCCCTTGCCCTCAAGGTGGACCGAATCCGAGAGCTCGGACAGTCGCCCTCGTGCCAAGGCCGCCGCGACGATTCGCGACGACCGTGGAACGTGGCGATGCCTTCTCCGTTCGTCCCGCGCAAAATCCACGCGTGTTGCGAAGACGAGCGCGCAACGAAATGCAAATACGTTAAGCCGTCAGTGCCGTGCGAGGTATGCAACACAGGAAACCGTCGTGCGACCAAGGCCTTGCGCCCTTGTGTCGTCTTGTATGAAGAGGCGTGCTTGGCAGGACGTCGCTGCTCGAGCAGGGATCCAACCTGACGCACACGCCGATAACCACTCACCACCGTCTCGCGTCGCAAAAAACGCCCCAATCGCTTAGCCGAGGATCGATAGGAACCCGGCCCGGACGAATCCGTGCACGAGTCCCACCGATGCTGGCCGTCACGGCAGGAACGCCCCGCGTCGATAGGTACGAAAGGTAACCCTTGAATTCCCATCTCGCCGCTCACATTGGTTGTGAGTCCGTCTCGCCATCGGTGAGGTGGAGGAAGCCCTCGAGGAGTGGAATCCCTCGATCAATGCAATACCATACCTCTTGCGAGGTGGGTCAGCCCCCACGTCCGTCCGGAGCACAATCATCCTCTAACGAACAGCTTACTAGACGGTTGGAAACGGGTCTCGGTAACTCACAACCTACTACGGTATGTTGCAGATTCACGGTTGCTCGATTGACCGACAACCCCGCGCCAACGACGTTTTTTTGCATGTCCGTCTCCCTCAGTGCCCCGCGTCGATAGTTACGAAAGGTAACTACCGAATTTCCATCTCGCCGTACGCATTGGTTGTGAGTCCGTCGCGCCATCGGGTGGAGGAAGACCTCGAGGAGTGAAAGTCCTCGATCAATACAACACCATACCTCTTGCGAGGTGGGTCAGCCCCCAAGTCCGACGCTAAGACAACGCCCGTTGCGCTTGGGCAGATTCGTAGCGAGCGCACAATCATCCTTTAACGGACAGCTTACTAGACGGGTGGACACTGGTGTCGGTAACTTACAAGCCTACTGACGGTATATTGCAGATTCACGGTTGTTTTTTTGCCCAACTTGTTCCACGGCCGTTTTTTTGCATGTCCGTCTCGGTCAGATCCGGACGTGTCGTCGAACGAGTGCTGTGGAGGAAGCCCTCGAGGAATGAAAGGCCTCGAGCAATACAATATTTCTATCCTCTTGCGAGGTCGGTCAACCCCCACGCCCGACGACACGTACGCTGCACTGCGCTACGCTGGGCGGGTTCATTGCGAACGCCCGCCCTCCGCCCCTACGGCGCACCGTAATTCGTTAACGAACAGCTTACTAGACGATTGGACACGTGCCTCGGCAACTCACAACCTACTGACGGTATATTGCAGATTCACGTTTGCTCGATTGACCGAATTCACGTGCCAATGATGTTTTTTTGCATGTCCGTCTCCGTCCGGTGCGCCGCCCCGCCTTGCGACTCCGATGGGTCTATGCCGGTCCCCAATAATACGTACGAGCGGCGGGAACACTCGTACGAGGCCTACGGGACGAGGGGGGCCCGTCCCAACACGTTCCGAAAAAAGTCGACCGGCACCTCAACTACCATACCCCCCCTATAGTAGTTAAAAAAAAAAAACCCCAGTGACAGCAGTAGACACGGTTTGTCCCGTAAATCACACGGTCATTTCGGGTGGTTCCGTGCATTTTTTTTCAAATGTTATTGCATGGTCCTTTAGTTTAGAGCATTTTAACAATGCTTGGTAAATTTCAAAGCGTTTGGATGATTATTTCATTGGAAAACGACGATGTCCAAATTTATGCCCAGCTGTCCGCAAAGTTCCTTGTCTGACTTAGCCAAGTACTTGGGATTGTTGGGAATGTGAGAGGAATATATGGCATATCGTTTGCCTCACTAATTAAATAGTACAATAAGCTCTAAAACAAATGTATATGCCATTTTGGCACGAGAACGACGTAAAACGACATAGGCCAAGGCATAACACAGAACCGTCGTAAAAGTACTGGGGTGGCAGGCGGGTAAACCTCTGTTGCGTGATATTTTCCGCATCCGTCCGCAACTGTGCGCAATTTGGGCGCCCTCGTTCCGCATAAGTCCGCAACCTCGGCACCCTCGTTCCGCATAAGTCCGCAACCTCGGCACCCCCGTTCCGCATAAGTCCGCAACTTGGGCACCCTCGTACCGCAACTTTCCGCAACCTCGGCACCCTCGTACCGCAACTTTTCCGCAACCTCGGCACCCTCGTACCGCAACTTTCCGCAACCTCAGCACACCCGTACCGCAACTTTCCGCAACCTCGGCACACCCGTTCCGCATAAGTCCGCAACCTCGGCACCCCCGTACCGCAATTTTCCGCAACTTGGGCACTCTCGTACCGCATAAGTCCGCAACTTGGGCACCCTCGTACCGCAACTTTCCGCAACCTCGGCACCCCCGTACCGCAATTTTCCGCAACCTCGGCCCACCCGTACCGCAACTTTCCGCAACCTCGGCCCACCCGTACCGCAACTTTCCGCAACCTCGGCACCCCGTACCGCAATTTTCCCGCAACGTCGGCCCACCCGTACCGCAATTTTCCGCAACCGTCGGCCCACCCCGTACCGCAACTTTCCGCAACCTCGGCACCCCCGTACCGCAACTTTCCGCAACCTCGGCACCCCCCGTACCGCAACTTTCCGCAACCTCGGCCCACCCGTACCGCAACTTTCCGCAACCTCGGCACACCCGTACCGCAACTTTCCGCAACCTCGGCACACCCGTACCGCAACTTTCCGCAACCTCGGCACCACCCGTACCGCAACTTTCCGCAACCTCGGCACCCTCGTACCGCATAAGTCCGCAACCTCGGCACCCTCGTACCGCATAAGTCCGCAACCTCGGCACCCTCGTACCGCATAAGTCCGCAACCTCGGCACCCTCGTACCGCATAAGTCCGCAACCTCGGCACCCTCGTACCGCATAAGTCCGCAACCTCGGCACCCTCGTTCCGCATAAGTCCGCAACTTGGGCACCCTCGTACCGCAACTTTCCGCAACTTGGGCACTCTCGTACCGCAACTTTCCGCAACTTGGGCACTCTCGTACCGCAACTTTCCGCAACTTGGGCACCCTCGTACCGCAACTTTCCGCAACTTGGGCACCCTCGTACCGCAACTTTCCGCAACTTGGGCACTCTCGTACCGCAACTTTCCGCAACTTGGGCACCCTCGTACCGCAACTTTCCGCAACTTGGGCACCCTCGTACTGCAACTTTCCGCAACTTGGGCACCCTCGTACCGCATAATTCCGCAACCTCGGCACCCTCGTTCCGCATAAGTCCGCAACCTCGGCACCCTCGTACCGCATAATTCCGCAACCTCGGCACCCTCGTACCGCATGAGTCCGCAACTTAGGCACCAACGTTGCGCATGAGTCCGCAACTTAGGCACCAACGTTGCGCATGAGTCCGCAACTTAGGCACCAACGTTGCGCATGAGTCCGCAACTTAGGCACCCTCGTTCCGCATGAGTCCGCAACTTAGGCACCCTCGTACCCCATAAGTCCGCAACTTGGGCACACTCGTTCCGCATGAGCCCGCAACGTAGGCACACTCGTTCCGCACAAGTCCGGCACTTAGGCACACTCGTTCCGCATGAGTCCGCAACTTAGGCACGCTCGTTCCGCATAAGTCCGCAACGTAGGCACACCTCGTTCCGCATATGCCCGCAACGTAGGCACACTCGTTCCGCATATGCCCGCAACGTAGGCACACTCGTTCCGCATAAGTCCGCAACCTCGGCACCCTCGTTCCGCATAAGTCCGCAACCTCGCACCCTCGTACCGCATAAGTCCGCAACCTCGGCACCCTCGTACCGCATAATTCCGCAACCTCGGCACCCTCGTACCGCATGAGTCCGCAACTTAGGCACCAACGTTGCGCATAAGCCCGCAACTTAGGCACCCTCGTTCCGCATAAGTCCGCAACTTAGGCACCCTCGTACCCCATAAGTCCGCAACTTGGGCACACTCGTTCCGCATGAGCCCGCAACGTAGGCACACTCGTTCCGCACAAGTCCGGCACTTAGGCACACTCGTTCCGCATGAGTCCGCAACTTAGGCACGCTCGTACCCCATAAGTCCGCAACTTGGGCACACTCGTTCCGCATGAGCCCGCAACGTAGGCACACTCGTTCCGCACAAGTCCGGCACTTAGGCACACTCGTTCCGCATGAGTCCGCAACTTAGGCACACTCGTTCCGCATATGCCCGCAACGTAGGCACACTCGTTCCGCATGAGTCCGCAACGTAGGCACGCTACTTCGGCACACTCGTTCCGCACAAGTCCGCAACTTCGGCACACTCGTTCCGCAACTGTCCGCTACTTAGGCACACTCGTTCCGCAACTGTCCGCAACTTAGGCGCACTCGTTCCGCATGAGTCCGCAACTTAGGCACACTCGTTCCGCATATGCCCGCAACGTAGGCACACTCGTTCCGCATATGCCCGCAACGTAGGCACGCTCGTTCCGCACAAGTCCGCAACTTAGGCACGCTCGTTCCGCACAAGTCCGCAACTTAGGCACGCTCGTTCCGCACAAGTCCGATACTTAGGCACACTCGTTCCGCACAAGTCCGCTACTTAGGCACACTCGTTCCGCATGAGTCCGCAACTTAGGCACACTCGTTCCGCATGAGTCCGCAACTTAGGCACACTCGTTCCGCATATGCCGCAAGTAGGCACACTCGTTCCGCACAAGTCCGGCACTTAGGCACGCTCGTTCCGCACAAGTCCGGCACTTAGGCACACTCGTTCCGCATGAGTCCGCAACTTAGGCACGCTCGTTCCGCATATGCCCGCAACGTAGGCACACTCGTTCCGCATAAGTCCGCAACGTAGGCACACTCGTTCCGCACAAAGTCCGCAAAGCCCGCAACGTAGGCACCATCGTTCCGCATGAGTCCGCAACTTAGGCACCATCCGTTCCGCAACAGTCCGCACTTAGGCACCATCGTTCCGCATGAGTCCGCAACTTAGGCACTAACGTTGCGCATAAGTCAGCAACTTAGGCACACTCGTTCCCATAAGCCCGCAACGTAGGCACCATCGTTCCGTCTTAGGCACGCTCGTCCGCACAAGTCGCAACTTAGGCACGCTCGTTCCGCACAAGTCCGCTACTTAGGCACACTCGTTCCGCATAAGTCCGCAACGTAGGCACACTCGTTCCGCACAAGTCCGCAACTTAGGCA
>NW_017617242.1:10000-13543 GCF_001879475.1 Ipomoea nil | reverse complement strand
GCGTGCTGCAGGACGTCGCTGCTCGAGCAGGGATCCAAACCTGACCGCACACGCCGATAACCACTCACACACCGTCTCGCGTCGCAAAAAACGCCCCCAATCGCTTAGCGAGGATCGATAGAACCCGGCCCGGACGAATCCGTGCACGAGTCCCACCGATGCTGGCCGTCACGCAGGAACGCCCCGCGTCGATAGGTACGAAAGGTAACCCTTGAATTCCCATCTCGCCGCTCACATTGGTTGTGAGTCCGTCTCGCCATCGGGTGAGGTGGAGGAAGCCCTCGAGGAGTGGAATCCCTCGATCAATGCAATACCATACCTCTTGCGAGGTGGGTCAGCCCCCACGTCCGTCCGGAGCACAATCATCCTCTAACGAACAGCTTACTAGACGGTTGGAAACGGGTCTCGGTAACTCACAACCTACTACGGTATGTTGCAGATTCACGGTTGCTCGATTGACCGACAACCCCGCGCCAACGACGTTTTTTTGCATGTCCGTCTCCCTCAGTGCCCCGCGTAGTTACGATAACTACCGAATTTCCATCTCGCCGTACGCAAGTCCGTCGCGCCATCGGGTGGAGGAAGACCTCGAGGAGTGAAAGTCCTCGATCAATACAACACCATACCTCTTGCGAGGTGGGTCAGCCCCCAAGTCCGACGCTAATTGGTTGTGAGTCCGTCGCGCATCGGGTGGAGGAAGACCTCGAGGAGTGAAAGTCCTCGATCAATACAACACCATACCTCTTGCGAGGTGGGTCAGCCCCAAGTCCGACGCTAAGACAACGCCCGTTGCGCTTGGGCAGATTCGTAGCGAGCGCACAATCATCCTTTAACGGACAGCTTACTAGACGGGTGGACACTGGTGTCGGTAACTTACAAGCCTACTGACGGTATATTGCAGATTCACGGTTGTTTTTTTGCCCAACTTGTTCCACGGCCGTTTTTTTGCATGTCCGTCTCGGTCAGATCCGGACGTGTCGTCGAACGAGTGCTGTGGAGGAAGCCCTCGAGGAATGAAAGGCCTCGAGCAATACAATATTTCTATCCTCTTGCGAGGTCGGTCAACCCCACGCCCGACGACACGTACGCTGCACTGCGCTACGCTGGGCGGGTTCATTGCGAACGCCCGCCCTCCGCCCCTACGGCGCACCGTAATTCGTTAACGAACAGCTTACTAGACGATTGGACACGTGCCTCGGCAACTCACAACCTACTGACGGTATATTGCAGATTCACGTTTGCTCGATTGACCGAATTCACGTGCCAATGATGTTTTTTTGCATGTCCGTCTCCGTCCGGTGCGCCGCCCCGCCTTGCGACTCCGATGGGTCTATGCCGGTCCCCAATAATACGTACGAGCGGCGGGAACACTCGTACGAGGCCTACGGGACGAGGGGGGCCCGTCCCAACACGTTCCGAAAAAAGTCGACCGGCACCTCAACTACCATACCCCCCCTATAGTAGTTAAAAAAAAAAAAACCCCAGTGACAGCAGTAGACACGGTTTGTCCCGTAAATCACACGGTCATTTCGGGTGGTTCCGTGCATTTTTTTTCAAATGTTATTGCATGGTCCTTTAGTTTAGAGCATTTTAACAATGCTTGGTAAATTTCAAAGCGTTTGGATGATTATTTCATTGAAAACGACGATGTCCAAATTTATGCCCAGCTGTCCGCAAAGTTCCTTGTCTGACTTAGCCAAGTACTTGGGATTGTTGGGAATGTGAGAGGAATATATGGCATATCGTTTGCCTCACTAATTAAATAGTACAATAAGCTCTAAAACAAATGTATATGCCATTTTGGCACGAGAACGACGTAAAACGACATAGGCCAAGGCATAACACAGAACCGTCGTAAAAGTACTGGGGTGGCAGGCGGGTAAACCTCTGTTGCGTGATATTTTCCGCATCCGTCCGCAACTGTGCGCAATTTGGGCGCCCTCGTTCCGCATAAGTCCGCAACCTCGGCACCCTCGTTCCGCATAAGTCCGCAACCTCGGCACCCCCGTTCCGCATAAGTCCGCAACTTGGGCACCCTCGTACCGCAACTTTCCGCAACCTCGGCACCCTCGTACCGCAACTTTCCGCAACCTCGGCACCCTCGTACCGCAACTTTCCGCAACCTCAGCACACCCGTACCGCAACTTTCCGCAACCTCGGCACACCCGTTCCGCATAAGTCCGCAACCTCGGCACCCCCGTACCGCAATTTTCCGCAACTTGGGCACTCTCGTACCGCATAAGTCCGCAACTTGGGCACCCTCGTACCGCAACTTTCCGCAACCTCGGCACCCCCGTACCGCAATTTTCCGCAACCTCGGCCCACCCGTACCGCAACTTTCCGCAACCTCGGCCCACCCGTACCGCAACTTTCCGCAACCTCGGCACCCCCGTACCGCAATTTTCCGCAACGTCGGCCCACCCGTACCGCAATTTTCCGCAACGTCGGCCCACCCGTACCGCAACTTTCCGCAACCTCGCACCCCGTACCGCAACTTTCCGCAACCTCGGCACCCCCGTACCGCACTTTCCGCAACCTCGCACCCCGTACCGCAACTTTCCGCAACCTCGGCCCACCCGTACCGCAACTTTCCGCAACCTCGGCACACCCGTACCGCAACTTTCCGCAACCTCGGCACACCCGTACCGCAACTTTCCGCAACCTCGGCACCCTCGTACCGCATAAGTCCGCAACCTCGGCACCCTCGTACCGCATAAGTCCGCAACCTCGGCACCCTCGTACCGCATAAGTCCGCAACCTCGGCACCCTCGTACCGCATAAGTCCGCAACCTCGGCACCCTCGTACCGCATAAGTCCGCAACCTCGGCACCCTCGTTCCGCATAAGTCCGCAACTTGGGCACCCTCGTACCGCAACTTTCCGCAACTTGGGCACTCTCGTACCGCAACTTTCCGCAACTTGGGCACTCTCGTACCGCAACTTTCCGCAACTTGGGCACCCTCGTACCGCAACTTTCCGCAACTTGGGCACCCTCGTACCGCATAATTCCGCAACCTCGGCACCCTCGTTCCGCATAAGTCCGCAACCTCGGCACCCTCGTACCGCATAATTCCGCAACCTCGGCACCCTCGTACCGCATGAGTCCGCAACTTAGGCACCAACGTTGCGCATAAGCCCGCAACTTAGGCACCCTCGTTCCGCATAAGTCCGCAACTTAGGCACCCTCGTACCCCATAAGTCCGCAACTTGGGCACACTCGTTCCGCATGAGCCCGCAACGTAGGCACACTCGTTCCGCACAAGTCCGGCACTTAGGCACACTCGTTCCGCATGAGTCCGCAACTTAGGCACGCTCGTACCCCATAAGTCCGCAACTTGGGCACACTCGTTCCGCATGAGCCCGCAACGTAGGCACACTCGTTCCGCACAAGTCCGGCACTTAGGCACACTCGTTCCGCATGAGTCCGCAACTTAGGCACACTCGTTCCGCATATGCCCGCAACGTAGGCACACTCGTTCCGCATGAGTCCGCAACGTAGGCACGCTACTTCGGCACACTCGTTCCGCACAAGTCCGCAACTTCG
>NW_017617241.1:1957500-2089867 GCF_001879475.1 Ipomoea nil | reverse complement strand
CCCCAAAACCCCAAACCCCAAACCCCAAACCCCAAACCCCAACCCCAAACCCCAAACCCCAAACCCCAAACCCTAAACCCTATTACATTGTAGTATCTGTTCATATACTTTCAACACAAAGAGTCACTGAGGCTCAAACTCACAACCTTCCAAATGGAAGTCCAACCCAGAATACAGAATCTATATATTCCACATAGACCACATAGTCCTGGTAATTAATTCTAATCTATATATTCTAAAATTTAACTATTTGAATACAGAAGTTAGTACTGTTTAAAAATATGCAGACATTTCGTGCTTGCTAATATTGAAGGAAACAAAGTAAGTTGAAAAGTCACAATTACCATTTCACAAGAAAGCACGTTAAACAATTAAATATATAATTTTGAGAAGTTTCAAACCAGCAAAATCTCAGGAATGGGAGGAGTCCACCTACTTGGATGAGGGGAAATTGACTGAAATGGGCATGTTTTTATTAGTGTTGACAACATTTTAAGCCATGTACAAAATTAGGTAAAACGTGTTTGGGACTTGCGTCTCTTGTCAAAAACGTTAGTCCCAAACGCGTTTTTTTTTTTCATTACTTAACGTGAAACGTACGTGGCACTTGCGTTTCACGTAGCATACGAGAAATACAAGTGTCATTTGTGTCTCTCGTCCGTAGACTTTAAAGGGCATATTCTTATGCCAGCATGCACTCAAAAGAAAGTCAGGACTCACATGCTCAGGTCTTAACAGAGATTTAGCATGAGAGAAAGAAAACAAATCGTCAACAGCTACCCGTCAAATAGGCTTATCAAATCAACGTGTCCATACCAATAGAACTATAATTTTTAAGAGACTCCTTTTGTACTAGGTAAGCAATTACAATTATTTGTATTTTTTCCATAATAGAGTTTCAAAATAATTTAATTTAAGATCTAATTAATTCTAATCTATATATTCTAAAATTTAACTATTTGATTTAAACAATAGTACTGAATTATTTGTGTAAGGGGTAATTTGAAAAAAATAAAAATAAAAAATATATTTATAAACTAAATAATTTGAGAAAAAAAAAAGTATACGGGGTAATTTAGTCAAAATTATAACAAAAATATTTTGACCACTAAAGAGGTTTAAAAGATTTGTTAATTAACTCTATACACCACTATTATTAGTGTAAGGGGTAATTTGGTAATTTTTAAAATATTTATCAACTAAAGAATTTGAGTTTTTTTTATTATCAATTTAGACTATGAAATTAAAAATTTTGATAAAATCAATGTCGAACTCATAACCTCCTAATACAATTAGACCACATAGTCTTGATATTTATATTATCTATCTTTTTTTTTTTGAAAATATCTATCTATTTGTCTATACATATATAAAAGCAAAATATTCTACTAAAAATAGAATATAATGTCATATTTTTCGGACCAAAGATACATTGAAAGTTGTGACAACACTTTTTTTTTTTTTGAAAACGTGACAAAACTTAAAATTTGTAGGGAAAATGACACTTTTCCCCCATGAGTTATATACTTATAGAACTTTTTCCTCTTGAATTATTCATGTAAGCATATTAGCCTCTTCAATTATTTTAATAGTGGTGGTTTTTCCCTCTGATATATTAAATTGACAATTTTACCCTTAAAATAAATATTTTATTTATTTTTTTTCTCCAACAAATTATTGCGTATATGTAGGGATGACCACGGTTCGATTCGAATTGAACCGGACACTATATCAATCAAATTAAAAGTTTCCAGTTATGATTCATATCCATAACCCAATATTTGGATTTTAGTATTACAAGTATGAATCGGAAAAACTGTATCCTGAATTGTGAACCGGCGGTTCTGGATTCGGTTCGCGATTTTGAACCGTCTTTATTTTAATTTTTTTATTTTAAAATAGTCTAAATTCAACAATAAATGTATTTTATTTTTTCAGTTCGGAACATGAACCGGCCGTCCTGGTTCGCGATTTTAATAAGCTCTAAATATCGGGTTTCGATTATAAATTGTAATTAGAATATTTCGGTTTGGTTGCTATAGTGTTTGTTTGGTTTGAACCAAATTGTGATCATAATTTGTTGGAGAAAAAAAATAAATGAAATATTTATTTTTAAGGGTAAAATGTCTATTTAACATTTCAGGGGAAAAAACAGCCACTTGAATAATTCAGGAGGAAAAATGCTATAAGTATATAACTCAGGGGGAAAATTGACATTTTAATTTCCCAAATTTGTATTTGAATCGTCTGACCAGCAATAATAAATATATAGGCCCTGTTTGCTAAAAAATTGGCCTATAGGCCAATTTTGGCTTATTTGACCACTATTATATTAATTGTTTAATTTAATTAAAATATCAATATGAGTGTTTGATTAATTAGCTTTTTGCAACTCCAAAAGGTTAAAATTCAAAGAGCTACTCCAAACAACTTTTTCAATTAGATTTTTGAGAAAAGAAATTATACCAAACAGAATTTACCAAACACTTTTCTACAATCAGTTAATGTTATCAACTATTTATACCCTCTAATTAACACAATCAGCTAACATATAACAACTATCAGCTAACCGTCATTTAATCAAATAGGGCCATAGTAATTAATAATTAGTTGGGAATTGGTTTGGCTGTTACAATCTCCCATATTGAATTGGAGAAATAAATTTTATTGGGAAGGTGTAAATTTAATTCAAAATCAAGCTTACAAATATATAACTTCTAAAATCCTTCTGTAATACAAATATCTGCATCTGGAACGATAATCTAGAGCAACTCACACAAAATACAAATAAACACTTCCAGGCTAAAAAGAATCCATAAATTATAAATTGTTGAGTTGTTGGTGAACGATGTACAACAATGGCTTATAGAGTTATAGAGTGTCCCATAGGTTTTCGAACGATATAT
This sequence comes from Ipomoea nil, assembly GCF_001879475.1. Classification (NCBI taxonomy): domain Eukaryota; kingdom Viridiplantae; phylum Streptophyta; class Magnoliopsida; order Solanales; family Convolvulaceae; genus Ipomoea; species Ipomoea nil. Next base: position 2,086,961 of record NW_017617241.1, on the reverse strand, counting down.
GTTAGTTTTGAGAGATTTGTTCCCAACAAATTGAAGGAGCATCTATTATTGGTGCAACATGATGAATGAATGTGATGTGGCTTGGAGGTTTCCAGTTTGACAATCAAGTATAACATGTTTGACAGGGTCGCTAGCTACCTTCTTGAACAACTAAATAAACCGGAGCAGGGATGGAGATGGAACACCGACAGCCGGAACCTGCATCGCCTGAAGGAGGAAGCAGCGGTGGCCGAATCCAGCATCGCCTGAAGGGGGGGAGACAGTAGCGGCGAGCCAAGAACCCAGCCAACCTCTGCCGTCTCTCCTTGTCACGACACCAACGCCGACGCTCGTCGACGTCCATCACGTAGTGCCACGGATCCCATTCGTCCGACTGGAGCTTGAGGAGCAGCGACAACCCTTTGCCGGCGTCGCCTGAAGAAGAAGAGGGAGCAGCGACGTTTCAGCGACTGGTGCACCCCCAACTTCGCCGCCGTCCTGTATAGTCGCGATGCGATCTCTGGTTCACAACCCTCTTCGAACGCATGGTTTAATGGCGTCACAACAATTGGCAATTGTCAACGTACGACTGCCACGCCGAAGCTGACTGCATTGGACGCCGGTCACTCGCTGCCTCAATCGGACGCCCAGGACTCGAACCGACGATTTTGCTTCCTCCGTTCATCTTCGGAGCCGTTAACATCTTTTATTCCGAATTCTAACCAAAAGGTCTCCACACTTTGCACCTACGGTGGATCTGAAAAGGATAGCCTTGGTATGTGCATGTTCGGTGAGTTGTATGTCTATTTGTAAAGAAAATGACTGTGGTATTACTTGTATATACATTATTATGTTTAGGGTATTATTAGCTGTATAATACCATATTCTGATATAAACTGCACATGAATATGTATAAGTACTGTCTCTTTTTGTAGAATTTTTAAAATAAAAATTAAATTTTATAAATGTATGCATTGTTGTGCCCATATCTTGAATTTATAATTTTTCATTATATTGTATGATACTATATCATATTATATGTTATAGTTAGCTTAAATTTTAATTTCCCATTGATACTGGAAGATATGAAAGCCATAATTTTAATTTTTGTTGAACTCATTTTTATAAAATATTCCGAGCTTTATTTGTGAAGTAGTCTTTTGGTATAGTTGCTTTTTAATATTAAACCATGAACTGAATGTATGCTTCCAGTTTAATACATGGTTTGAAATTTTCAAGATCATAAAGTGACTCAATTAATACATGGTGTTCAGGAGTTTTCTTTTATTCAACTTCCAATAAATGGATTTTTTTCTTGAGTTTCTATAATTCAATGCGGAGATTTATTGTTTCTTTAACAATCATCAGAATGTGCTACTTTGTGCTGTTTATTTATTTCTTTTGTATACAATAGTGTGAATTTGATTTCTCTGTCTACTTAACAACCGGAAGGTAGGTCCATTTGTGTGTGGGCAAGTGCAAATCTTTCATTTTTGTTCTTTCCAGTTTTTATTCTTTTGGGATTACAGCCGAAATGTTGATATACATTTTTTTTTTTTGGTGTGCTTGAAACAGCTGCAGCATGCATGGAGCCACTTGACACTGCAATCATCCAGACGACGGGTATAGTGAGTTGATTTTTTTTTTAAAATTTGCATGTGCTTTACCGTATGCATGACTTTTTGAGGTGCTTTTATAATATATTATTTTCACCCTTCAATTTTATATTCTTTATTCACCATAGTCCATACAAGTTGTAAGGACCATATTTTGTCTACTATAAAATAATGTACATTCAGTACAAAAATAATGTACATTATATTTAGAGGATGTACATTATTTTTGTACTGAGTGTACATTATATTGTATAATGTACATTTCGTACAAAAATAATGTATATTTAGTATATTAAAAAATTCCTTTTTGTTATGGTCCACATAACACTGTGTGGACCATGGTCTACACAATAATTTGCCCCAAGATATAATTATCCACCAAAATCCAAGCATAAATTTCAAAGCCCATCATATTGCGATGATTAAAGCCCAATCAAAATCAACATCCCTCAAAATATTCACATTATTCTAAAATACTTTTATTAATTCTTAAAGAGTATATACAAATGGCCCAAAAGTGACCATCCAACAACAAAATAGGCCATAAGCTTTACAAAACCAAATTAGGCTCAAATTTGCCTATATAAGGACACAGAGTCTTAAATGTCATAAGATCCAAAATACTTTTACTCTCTAGCATAGTAATTAAACTCCAAATAGGCTCCATGTAGTCCAATCTGATTCGGTTTATTTAAAGCTTTACCCTAATATATGAGACCCAAGAGATAGTTATTCGCCAAAATAAAAGCATAAATTCTCAAACTCATCATATTTCAATGCATTAAAGCCCAATCAAAATCAACATCCCTCAAAATATTCACATATTATTTCTTAGTCCATCAGCCCATTAGGGTTTAGAGTTTAAGAAAATACTTTTATTAATTCTCAAAGAGTATATACAATTGGCCTAAAAGTGACCCAATCCAACAACAAAAGAGGACATAAGCCTTACAAAACCAAATTAGGCCAAAATTTGCCGAAATAAATACTAAACTCTTATATTTCATGATGCCCAAAATACTTTTATTCCCTAGCCCAACATTTAAACTCCAAATACCCTCCCTGCAGTCCAATCTGATTTGGCCTATTTAAAGCTTTAGCCCAATTTGAGGCTTAAGATATAATTATACACCAAAATCCAAGCATAAAATTCCAAAACCCATTATATTGACATGCATTAAAGCCCAAACAAAATCAGCACCCCTCAAAATATTCACACATTATTCGAAAATATTTTTATTAATTCTCAAAGACTATATACAAATGGCCCACAAGTGCCCATCCAACAACATAAGAGGCCATAAGTCTTACAAAACCAAATTAGGCACATATTTGCTTAGATAAAGACACAAAGTCGTAAATGTCATGAGGCCCAAAATACTTTTACTCTCTAGCCTAGTAATTAAACACCAAATAGCCTTCATGTAGTCCAATCTGATTCAACTTTTTTAAAGCTTTAGCCTAATATGAGGCCCAAGACATAGTTATTCGCCAAAATCAAAGCATAAATTCCAAAACCCATCATATTGCAATGCAATAAAAACCCAATCAAAATCAATATCCCTTAAAATATTCACATTATTCCTTAGTCCATCAACCCATTAGGGTTTAGTGTTTAAGAAAACACTTTTATACTTTTATTAATTCTCAAAGAGTATATACAAATGGTCTAAAAGTGACCATCCAACAACAAAAGAGGCTATAAGTCTTACAAAACCAAATTAGGCCCTAATTTGCCTAAATAAATACACAAAGATTTATATGTCATGAGATCCAAAATACTTTCACTCTCTAGCTGAGCAATTAAACTCCAAATAGCCTCTATTAAGTCAAATCTGATTTGGCTTATTTAAAGCTTCAGCCTAATAGGAGGCCCAAGATATATGTGTTCGCCAAAATCAATGCATAAATTCCAAAACCCATCATATTATCATGCATTAAAACCCAATCAAAATCAACACCTCTCAAAATATTCACACATTAATCCATAGTCCATCAGCCCATTAGGGTTTATAATTTAAGAAAATACTTTTGAATAATTTTATTAATTCTCAAAGAGTATATACAAATAGCCCAAAAGTGACCATATAACAACAAAAGGGGCCATCATTAGGGTTTTTTTCATCTGGGTGCCCTATTTGTATATACCTTGTCCCCTTTGTGATGGGTATATACCTTTGTGATGGGTGCCCTAATGATGTGTTGGACAAGGTATATACCAAATTAGGATTTTGTAAGGCTTATGGCCCCTAATTAATAAAACCCACATCATTATCAAGGCTTACAAAACCAAATAAATGCACAGTTTAAAAAAAAAAAACCTAAGGCTATTTGTATATACCTTGTCCAACACATCATTAGGGTTTAGGTTTTTTTTTTTTTTTTTTTTTTTTTTTTTTTTTTTTTTTTTTTTTTTTAAACTGTGCATTTATTTCATCAAAAACAAAGCGTCTACAATCAAACGCCATAGCCCCGAAAGTGGGTTATGGCTCAAATAGAGTCCAGGCCTTTTCGGCCAACAAACAAATGTATACATGGTGTGGCCCAAAAGTGGTCCTCCTATAAAAAGTGCGCCTAACTCAACCAAAGTAAATTATCAAGGCCTATAAAAGCTCAAACTATCCAAGGGACTCCTCAAGTAGATCTAGCCTTCTAGTCCCATACTCTCCAAACATCCAAGAAACCCATAGTCTCCAAGTGGGCTCCCCGTCCCACACAAGTGATGGGACCGATGCCCGAGCTCTAGGATCCAACCTACCCAAACCATCCTTAAGCCTAGGTCCCATCCCCATCGGCACGACGTACTGTGTTTGAGCCCGGGGGGACTTTAAGGGTCCCGACTTAAGCGATGGCACTCACCCCGTCCACCCTCGTGCCCAAGACCAACTTCCCTCGGCATAGCGCACTATGTTTTGCCCGGGGGAGCTTTTAAGGTCCCGACATGAGCAATGTCTCCCTCATCCCCCACCCTTAGGCCAAAGGTCAACTCCCTCGGCATGGCGTACCGTGTTTTAGGCCCGGGGAGCCTTTGCTACCCCGACCTTAGCAATGGTTCTCCAAACATCCCTCCAACCCCCCATCATTTCCTTTTCATCATCCTTTTTTCTATCTTTTTCATCCAACATTGAGCTTAGAGCACTCCCAACTCCAGGTGCATGCTATACTTGGATCCCACCAACACCCCACCATTCAGACTCATATACCCGAATGGGACATCAAGGCTGGAGCCACTAAGAAGTCGCCCAGACAGGAACCCCTTAGCCAACCAAAATATCTATAGATAAAGCTAGGAGCACCTAAAACTAAGGAAAAGATATCCAAGAGATCATCATCAATCGTCCTCCTACCTGCAAAAAAAGAGTAATGGCTTCATGCTCACCTAGCAGACCTAGGCAGAAACACAAAGGAAGCCTCTTCAGATCCCCTCCCATCAAAGATTGATTGCATCAAAATCACCCTTCAACAACCTTAACACCTTAAGTGCATCCTCAGGTGTTTTAGGTTGCATTTCAATGTAACCATATGCAGCAACCTTGGGACCTTGAGTGACCAAAGAGCAGAACACCCCTCAATTACTTATCATATCATTGGGGTGTTCCCTCAATCAAACCAGAGTATAGCTCATGCCTTGCAAATCAGCAGATCTTAGAGCCATCAATCAGTTCCCCATATACCCCTCAGCTTCAAGAAGCTTCATCAGAAGGCTCCAGGTGCACCAGTCAGAGACCAAAACCATACTCCAAAGTGCAAAACAGGTCTCAGCCATTAGCCTCCTAGAGCTGTTCCCTGCTAATATACTTGACACATCACACTCACAGAACACCTTCCTTATGCACCCTCCCATGTCTCAAAAAACCCCCTCATTCTTTTACAAGAGCCAGGCCAATCAACCTTAGATGGCGTGACCAGACCCAGGACATTCTCCACTTGATCAAGGTGAAACCAGAGCCCAGCCTCACAGCTGTCATGCCTGACAGTGATCCTCAGCTTATGCCAGGGTCCCACACCTAAAAACCTTTCCAGATTATCATTTTATATGTTCAAGGCTAGGTGAGAACACAAAGTGAGGAATGCCTTCCAGAGCAAGGATTGTTCCAAGCCCTCTTGGCAATGCCCCACTTTTCCAGAAAATTATATTCATGCCAAAACATCTGTTCACCATACACCTTGCCACACAATTCACCTTCTCTAGACAAGTTTTTTTTCTAATCCTAACCCCAGAAGGTATGGGACCAATACAATTCAGGTCCAGAGTCCTCTAGTTGCATGTCTCAAAGATCACCTTACCCACCTCCAGCCTAAGTAACAAAGAAGACCACTGGGCTAATTAATTAAATTAGCCCAGCAGCCTTAGATTGGAAGTAAGGCCTTTCGGCAATATAAGATCCCCAAGCCCATCCGGCTATCGGCTCAAGGCCAAAGCCTCTTTGTTTTTGGGCCCAAGCCCAACAGCATATAAACCGGGCCATCAGACCACGACCTTCTCCTTCTTAAAACCACCAAGACTACCTCATACTCGCCAGACTCATCTCCCATTAAACAACTCATATCATCTTCAACAAAGCCAATAAGTCATTGATCCACCAAGCTTGGTGGACCCCCCTTATGCCTCCCAAAAACTCATACACTTGTAAGACCCATTCGGCCCAGCATATCATTCATCATATTAAACAAACGAGCCAGACCATTCCATAAACAAGTTGGGCCATTCGGCCCTCATAATATTAAAAGCCCAAGATGCCACTTGAGGTCCAAGCCCCTCATCCACTCACCCCTATTCCATTCGGGCATCCACATTAAGCAAAGGTTCCATGACGCATAGCATAAAACCTCATAAAGCATATATCCTCAACCTTGTCATGTCCAGGGTTTAGGGTTTAGGGTTTTTTTTTTTTTTTTTTTTTTTTTTTGTGATGGAAGTCCATGCTTTGAGGTGCTAAATTTTTTTTTGGGTCTGCTTAAATCTTCAATTGATTAGATAATATCTATTTATAGAATCAAAATTCAAAATGTGTAACATTATTTTTCCTTAGGGCGTGGGGATGGACTATACACGCTCCCCGTCTCCCCTCCCACACATTTTCCTGCTTCCCATCATACATGTTAAGAGTCCCAGGAACGGTTGTATTTTATGGTAGTTGTATAAGTTATCCCCATGGGCTTAAATAACCATTGGGCACATATTTCTCACAAAAAAAAAGGGTTTAGGGTTTAGGGTTTTTTTTTTTTTTTTTGGTTTTTTTTTTTACAAGGAAATTGATGCACATCACCTGCGCTTACATAGAGGACCCGAGCCAGTGGCTCGGGTTTAGCGGTGCGGAGCCCGGGGTGGAGCCAGTGGCTCGGGTTTAGCGGTGCGGAGCCCGGGGTGCACCGGTCTGGGGTCCGGGGAGCACGGCCGGAGCGAGTGTCACTTGGGCCACAACGGGCTCGGGCTAGCCACATGGTCTGGGAGGGCGGTTTTTGGTCCGGGGTCCAGGGTTCAATCGAAGCCCATGGTCTTGGAGCCGCACGCCAAAATCCCAAGACCACGCGGTTCGGCCCCGTGTCACACGGTCCAGAGAGGCGTGTCATATGATCCGGGGTCCGGGGTTCGGTCGAGGCCCGGTCCGGAGAGACCCAACACAGTCCGGGGTCCAAGCGACACGGCCCACGGCCCGGCGTATCACGGTCCGGGGTCCATGTTCCAGGGCCCATGGTTCACGGTCCGGAATTCTGGGGGTGGTAGAAGTACACGGCCCCAATGAATGAGAAGATGCGGCAGTATTATTGTTGTGGGTCGGTGTCACATTAGGCAAAGGTGGGCGGGTTAAATTGATGCCAAGGTTGGGTGTAGAAATTAAATTAGGCCTAGGAAAAATATTATTGCTAATATTAGGAGCAAGGCCCGTAGATGGCCCAACCATGGCAGAATTTAAAGGCCCAGATTGCCTATTAGATGGTGTCACAAAATTATGAAATGGATCAGGGGGTGCCGTGCCCATACCAAATAAATTTTCAAGAAGTGGATAATGGGTGTTGGGCACGGCAGAGGGGAGAATCAAGGGGGTTGGGTTAGTCACAATGGGTCCTAAGATATTAGATATATTAGGCCCAAGGTGATTTAATCCAATTGATGAAATATGCGCAGACATATTAGGCCCAAGGGGGGGAAACGTGACATTCTGGCTAGGTGGGATTAAATTAGAGCCAAGGTTGGGTGTGGGGTTAAAATTGGGCTTATAAGCAATATTATTACTAATATTAGGAACAAGCCCAGTACATAGCCCAACCGTGGCATAATTTAATGGCTCCATTTGCCTATTAGCTGATGACATAGGAAATGGATCAGTCACACTGGGCCCTGAATTAGCAATTAAATTAAGTCCATAGTGATTTGATCCAGATGCATTAAGCGCAGAAATATTGGGCTCAGGAGTGGAAAGCGTGACAAAATTCTCAGGCCTAGTTGCCATTGTTACCCCCATGGGCCGATCTGAATTATGGGAATGCATATTAACATTAGAGGGCAAATTAAACATGGGTCTGCAAGTCTCTAGTCCGCTACTCAAGTGGACATTAGAATTTGGCAACCCAGTGTTTAAAGCCCAAAATTGAGTAGAAAATCCACCCGGATTAGGGACATTATTAGCAGAATTGTGCAAAATAAATCCGGGTGGTAAGGGGTGTGTGACATTAAATGGTGGTGCATGGGATTGAGCATTAGAAATATTAGTACCACCCCTTAGTGTCACATTTTGTCCAAAATTAAAATTGGACCGATTGGAAGGGGGTCTAGGGTGATCATCGTGGACCTCACTTAATGGAGCAATAACTCTCGAGACACAAATATCATTTGCATCAGATGGCGTAGCATCAAGTGTATTAGATGACATAAATGATGGTCCACCATGAGCATCATGGACCCCTCGTGGTCCATCTCCAACAATAACATTCTGATTAGGACTTTGAGAAATAGTGTTGGAGAGGGATTGCTCAGTTGATAAAACGTGTGAACCAATGATGATGTTGTGGGAAGACATGGTATGCTGCAAAGGGAACTCTTGTGAAAGAGGTGCACCGCGGCTTAAATCTCCATGGCTCTGTGCATTCACGTGAGGCATGCAATTAGCAGAAACCTCATTAGAAGAAGCATTAAGGCCATTTGATCTAGAAACCATGGGCACTAAATTCGAAGCATCCCTTTGAGTAGTTCCAGAGCCACCATGCAGCGTCCCACCATCAAAATTGGTTGTATGAACATCCAAACTAGAGAGGGGGAGTTGGCTAACATATGCATCACTTGTGGAGACCAACTCCCTCCCCTTATGAGCTCCAACATTAGAAGCCATGCATGCATACAAAGGAGTTATGGACTGCCTCTGACCATGCATTCTATGACCGTCCACCTCACCATGAGGCAGACGATTAAAGGCATTAGCAGAGGTCGAAGAGGCAGTCTCAACAGCAAAGGAGCCGGTCACAGCCGGAGATGAGCACATATTACCTGGAGTGCGTGGGATCCATCGTTTGCTACCATACGGAGTTGCACGCTGCATCTTCTGTTGTCCTTGACGTGCCTTGGGGCCTGAGGGCTGGTTAGCAGGCCTGGCAGAAGCTTTCCCCCCAACTATGGCCACAGAAGCAGTACGAGTTTGAGCTTGAGGAGGGTGAGGGCCAACGGAGATTCTAGCTTCTGCCATGGCTTTGTTAGAGGCATCAAGCGTTGTCTGGGCCTCATGTGAGCCAGGTGTGTAGCCAGTAACCGGCCTTGGATGCGGAGGAGGAGCTGAGGATTGATGAAGGATCGAAGACGCAAAGACCAGGGGAGAAAAGTCGTTCTCCGAGCCGGTCACGGGCGTTTCTGTTTGCGGCCGTCGATTACCTTCCATGGCCGGAGAGGGGGAAGGCACCGGGGTCTCATGATGGACGTCGAAGGGAGGCATCAACGTCGCAATCTCCGTGGAGGCCGGTGTGGCCAATCGGTCCAATTTTAATTTTGGACAAAATGTGACACTAAGGGGTGGTACTAATATTTCTAATGCTCAATCCCATGCACCACCATTTAATGTCACACACCCCTTACCACCCGGATTTATTTTGCACAATTCTGCTAATAATGTCCCTAATCCGGGTGGATTTTCTACTCAATTTTGGGCTTTAAACACTGGGTTGCCAAATTCTAATGTCCACTTGAGTAGCGGACTAGAGACTTGCAGACCCATGTTTAATTTGCCCTCTAATGTTAATATGCATTCCCATAATTCAGATCGGCCCATGGGGGTAACAATGGCAACTAGGCCTGAGAATTTTGTCACGCTTTCCACTCCTGAGCCCAATATTTCTGCGCTTAATGCATCTGGATCAAATCACTATGGACTTAATTTAATTGCTAATTCAGGGCCCAGTGTGACTGATCCATTTCCTATGTCATCAGCTAATAGGCAAATGGAGCCATTAAATTATGCCACGGTTGGGCTATGTACTGGGCTTGTTCCTAATATTAGTAATAATATTGCTTATAAGCCCAATTTTAACCCCACACCCAACCTTGGCTCTAATTTAATCCCACCTAGCCAGAATGTCACGTTTCCCCCCCTTGGGCCTAATATGTCTGCGCATATTTCATCAATTGGATTAAATCACCTTGGGCCTAATATATCTAATATCTTAGGACCCATTGTGACTAACCCAACCCCCTTGATTCTCCCCTCTGCCGTGCCCAACACCCATTATCCACTTCTTGAAAATTTATTTGGTATGGGCACGGCACCCCCTGATCCATTTCATAATTTTGTGACACCATCTAATAGGCAATCTGGGCCTTTAAATTCTGCCATGGTTGGGCCATCTACGGGCCTTGCTCCTAATATTAGCAATAATATTTTTCCTAGGCCTAATTTAATTTCTACACCCAACCTTGGCATCAATTTAACCCGCCCACCTTTGCCTAATGTGACACCGACCCACAACAATAATACTGCCGCATCTTCTCATTCATTGGGGCCGTGTACTTCTACCACCCCCAGAATTCCGGACCGTGAACCATGGGCCCTGGAACATGGACCCCGGACCGTGATACGCCGGGCCGTGGGCCGTGTCGCTTGGACCCCGGACTGTGTTGGGTCTCTCCGGACCGGGCCTCGACCGAACCCCGGACCCCGGATCATATGACACGCCTCTCTGGACCGTGTGACACGGGCCGAACCGCGTGGTCTTGGGATTTTGGCGTGCGGCTCCAAGACCATGGGCTTCGATTGAACCCTGGACCCCGGACCAAAAACCGCCCTCCCAGACCATGTGGCTAGCCCGAGCCCGTTGTGGCCCAAGTGACACTCGCTCCGGCCGTGCTCCCCGGACCCCAGACCGGTGCACCCCGGGCTCCGCACCGCTAAACCCGAGCCACTGGCTCCACCCCGGGCTCCGCACCGCTAAACCCGAGCCACTGGCTCGGGTCCTCTATGTAAGCGCAGGTGATGTGCATCAATTTCCTTGTAAAAAAAAAACCAAAAAAAAAAAAAAAAACCCTAAACCCTAAACCCTTTTTTTTTGTGAGAAATATGTGCCCAATGGTTATTTAAGCCCATGGGGATAACTTATACAACTACCATAAAATACAACCGTTCCTGGGACTCTTAACATGTATGATGGGAAGCAGGAAAATGTGTGGGAGGGGAGACGGGGAGCGTGTATAGTCCATCCCCACGCCCTAAGGAAAAATAATGTTACACATTTTGAATTTTGATTCTATAAATAGATATTATCTAATCAATTGAAGATTTAAGCAGACCCAAAAAAAAATTTAGCACCTCAAAGCATGGACTTCCATCACAAAAAAAAAAAAAAAAAAAAAAAAAAAACCCTAAACCCTAAACCCTGGACATGACAAGGTTGAGGATATATGCTTTATGAGGTTTTATGCTATGCGTCATGGAACCTTTGCTTAATGTGGATGCCCGAATGGAATAGGGGTGAGTGGATGAGGGGCTTGGACCTCAAGTGGCATCTTGGGCTTTTAATATTATGAGGGCCGAATGGCCCAACTTGTTTATGGAATGGTCTGGCTCGTTTGTTTAATATGATGAATGATATGCTGGGCCGAATGGGTCTTACAAGTGTATGAGTTTTTGGGAGGCATAAGGGGGGTCCACCAAGCTTGGTGGATCAATGACTTATTGGCTTTGTTGAAGATGATATGAGTTGTTTAATGGGAGATGAGTCTGGCGAGTATGAGGTAGTCTTGGTGGTTTTAAGAAGGAGAAGGTCGTGGTCTGATGGCCCGGTTTATATGCTGTTGGGCTTGGGCCCAAAAACAAAGAGGCTTTGGCCTTGAGCCGATAGCCGGATGGGCTTGGGGATCTTATATTGCCGAAAGGCCTTACTTCCAATCTAAGGCTGCTGGGCTAATTTAATTAATTAGCCCAGTGGTCTTCTTTGTTACTTAGGCTGGAGGTGGGTAAGGTGATCTTTGAGACATGCAACTAGAGGACTCTGGACCTGAATTGTATTGGTCCCATACCTTCTGGGGTTAGGATTAGAAAAAAAACTTGTCTAGAGAAGGTGAATTGTGTGGCAAGGTGTATGGTGAACAGATGTTTTGGCATGAATATAATTTTCTGGAAAAGTGGGGCATTGCCAAGAGGGCTTGGAACAATCCTTGCTCTGGAAGGCATTCCTCACTTTGTGTTCTCACCTAGCCTTGAACATATAAAATGATAATCTGGAAAGGTTTTTAGGTGTGGGACCCTGGCATAAGCTGAGGATCACTGTCAGGCATGACAGCTGTGAGGCTGGGCTCTGGTTTCACCTTGATCAAGTGGAGAATGTCCTGGGTCTGGTCACGCCATCTAAGGTTGATTGGCCTGGCTCTTGTAAAAGAATGAGGGGGTTTTTTGAGACATGGGAGGGTGCATAAGGAAGGTGTTCTGTGAGTGTGATGTGTCAAGTATATTAGCAGGGAACAGCTCTAGGAGGCTAATGGCTGAGACCTGTTTTGCACTTTGGAGTATGGTTTTGGTCTCTGACTGGTGCACCTGGAGCCTTCTGATGAAGCTTCTTGAAGCTGAGGGGTATATGGGGAACTGGTTGATGGCTCTAAGATCTGCTGATTTGCAAGGCATGAGCTATACTCTGGTTTGATTGAGGGAACACCCCAATGATATGATAAGTAATTGAGGGGTGTTCTGCTCTTTGGTCACTCAAGGTCCCAAGGTTGCTGCATATGGTTACATTGAAATGCAACCTAAAACACCTGAGGATGCACTTAAGGTGTTAAGGTTGTTGAAGGGTGATTTTGATGCAATCAATCTTTGATGGGAGGGGATCTGAAGAGGCTTCCTTTGTGTTTCTGCCTAGGTCTGCTAGGTGAGCATGAAGCCATTACTCTTTTTTTGCAGGTAGGAGGACGATTGATGATGATCTCTTGGATATCTTTTCCTTAGTTTTAGGTGCTCCTAGCTTTATCTATAGATATTTTGGTTGGCTAAGGGGTTCCTGTCTGGGCGACTTCTTAGTGGCTCCAGCCTTGATGTCCCATTCGGGTATATGAGTCTGAATGGTGGGGTGTTGGTGGGATCCAAGTATAGCATGCACCTGGAGTTGGGAGTGCTCTAAGCTCAATGTTGGATGAAAAAGATAGAAAAAAGGATGATGAAAAGGAAATGATGGGGGGTTGGAGGGATGTTTGGAGAACCATTGCTAAGGTCGGGGTAGCAAAGGCTCCCCGGGCCTAAAACACGGTACGCCATGCCGAGGGAGTTGACCTTTGGCCTAAGGGTGGGGGATGAGGGAGACATTGCTCATGTCGGGACCTTAAAAGCTCCCCCGGGCAAAACATAGTGCGCTATGCCGAGGGAAGTTGGTCTTGGGCACGAGGGTGGACGGGGTGAGTGCCATCGCTTAAGTCGGGACCCTTAAAGTCCCCCCGGGCTCAAACACAGTACGTCGTGCCGATGGGGATGGGACCTAGGCTTAAGGATGGTTTGGGTAGGTTGGATCCTAGAGCTCGGGCATCGGTCCCATCACTTGTGTGGGACGGGGAGCCCACTTGGAGACTATGGGTTTCTTGGATGTTTGGAGAGTATGGGACTAGAAGGCTAGATCTACTTGAGGAGTCCCTTGGATAGTTTGAGCTTTTATAGGCCTTGATAATTTACTTTGGTTGAGTTAGGCGCACTTTTTATAGGAGGACCACTTTTGGGCCACACCATGTATACATTTGTTTGTTGGCCGAAAAGGCCTGGACTCTATTTGAGCCATAACCCACTTTCGGGGCTATGGCGTTTGATTGTAGACGCTTTGTTTTTGATGAAATAAATGCACAGTTTAAAAAAAAAAAAAAAAAAAAAAAAAAAAAAAAAAAAAAAACCTAAACCCTAATGATGTGTTGGACAAGGTATATACAAATAGCCTTAGGTTTTTTTTTTTAAACTGTGCATTTATTTGGTTTTGTAAGCCTTGATAATGATGTGGGTTTTATTAATTAGGGGCCATAAGCCTTACAAAATCCTAATTTGGTATATACCTTGTCCAACACATCATTAGGGCACCCATCACAAAGGTATATACCCATCACAAAGGGGACAAGGTATATACAAATAGGGCACCCAGATGAAAAAAACCCTAATGATGGCCCCTTTTGTTGTTATATGGTCACTTTTGGGCTATTTGTATATACTCTTTGAGAATTAATAAAATTATTCAAAAGTATTTTCTTAAATTATAAACCCTAATGGGCTGATGGACTATGGATTAATGTGTGAATATTTTGAGAGGTGTTGATTTTGATTGGGTTTTAATGCATGATAATATGATGGGTTTTGGAATTTATGCATTGATTTTGGCGAACACATATATCTTGGGCCTCCTATTAGGCTGAAGCTTTAAATAAGCCAAATCAGATTTGACTTAATAGAGGCTATTTGGAGTTTAATTGCTCAGCTAGAGAGTGAAAGTATTTTGGATCTCATGACATATAAATCTTTGTGTATTTATTTAGGCAAATTAGGGCCTAATTTGGTTTTGTAAGACTTATAGCCTCTTTTGTTGTTGGATGGTCACTTTTAGACCATTTGTATATACTCTTTGAGAATTAATAAAAGTATAAAAGTGTTTTCTTAAACACTAAACCCTAATGGGTTGATGGACTAAGGAATAATGTGAATATTTTAAGGGATATTGATTTTGATTGGGTTTTTATTGCATTGCAATATGATGGGTTTTGGAATTTATGCTTTGATTTTGGCGAATAACTATGTCTTGGGCCTCATATTAGGCTAAAGCTTTAAAAAAGTTGAATCAGATTGGACTACATGAAGGCTATTTGGTGTTTAATTACTAGGCTAGAGAGTAAAAGTATTTTGGGCCTCATGACATTTACGACTTTGTGTCTTTATCTAAGCAAATATGTGCCTAATTTGGTTTTGTAAGACTTATGGCCTCTTATGTTGTTGGATGGGCACTTGTGGGCCATTTGTATATAGTCTTTGAGAATTAATAAAAATATTTTTGAATAATGTGTGAATATTTTGAGGGGTGCTGATTTTGTTTGGGCTTTAATGCATGTCAATATAATGGGTTTTGGAATTTTATGCTTGGATTTTGGTGTATAATTATATCTTAAGCCTCAAATTGGGCTAAAGCTTTAAATAGGCCAAATCAGATTGGACTGCAGGGAGGGTATTTGGAGTTTAAATGTTGGGCTAGGGAATAAAAGTATTTTGGGCATCATGAAATATAAGAGTTTAGTATTTATTTCGGCAAATTTTGGCCTAATTTGGTTTTGTAAGGCTTATGTCCTCTTTTGTTGTTGGATTGGGTCACTTTTAGGCCAATTGTATATACTCTTTGAGAATTAATAAAAGTATTTTCTTAAACTCTAAACCCTAATGGGCTGATGGACTAAGAAATAATATGTGAATATTTTGAGGGATGTTGATTTTGATTGGGCTTTAATGCATTGAAATATGATGAGTTTGAGAATTTATGCTTTTATTTTGGCGAATAACTATCTCTTGGGTCTCATATATTAGGGTAAAGCTTTAAATAAACCGAATCAGATTGGACTACATGGAGCCTATTTGGAGTTTAATTACTATGCTAGAGAGTAAAAGTATTTTGGATCTTATGACATTTAAGACTCTGTGTCCTTATATAGGCAAATTTGAGCCTAATTTGGTTTTGTAAAGCTTATGGCCTATTTTGTTGTTGGATGGTCACTTTTGGGCCATTTGTATATACTCTTTAAGAATTAATAAAAGTATTTTAGAATAATGTGAATATTTTGAGGGATGTTGATTTTGATTGGGCTTTAATCATCGCAATATGATGGGCTTTGAAATTTATGCTTGGATTTTGGTGGATAATTATATCTTGGGGCAAATTATTGTGTAGACCATGGTCCACACAGTGTTATGTGGACCATAACAAAAAGGAATTTTTTAATATACTAAATATACATTATTTTTGTACGAAATGTACATTATACAATATAATGTACACTCAGTACAAAAATAATGTACATCCTCTAAATATAATGTACATTATTTTTGTACTGAATGTACATTATTTTATAGTAGACAAAATATGGTCCTTACAACTTGTATGGACTATGGTGAATAAAGAATATAAAATTGAAGGGTGAAAATAATATATTATAAAAGCACCTCAAAAAGTCATGCATACGGTAAAGCACATGCAAATTTTAAAAAAAAAATCAACTCACTATACCCGTCGTCTGGATGATTGCAGTGTCAAGTGGCTCCATGCATGCTGCAGCTGTTTCAAGCACACCAAAAAAAAAAAATGTATATCAACATTTCGGCTGTAATCCCAAAAGAATAAAAACTGGAAAGAACAAAAATGAAAGATTTGCACTTGCCCACACACAAATGGACCTACCTTCCGGTTGTTAAGTAGACAGAGAAATCAAATTCACACTATTGTATACAAAAGAAATAAATAAACAGCACAAAGTAGCACATTCTGATGATTGTTAAAGAAACAATAAATCTCCGCATTGAATTATAGAAACTCAAGAAAAAAATCCATTTATTGGAAGTTGAATAAAAGAAAACTCCTGAACACCATGTATTAATTGAGTCACTTTATGATCTTGAAAATTTCAAACCATGTATTAAACTGGAAGCATACATTCAGTTCATGGTTTAATATTAAAAAGCAACTATACCAAAAGACTACTTCACAAATAAAGCTC
Organism: Ipomoea nil; assembly: GCF_001879475.1. Lineage (NCBI taxonomy): Eukaryota > Viridiplantae > Streptophyta > Magnoliopsida > Solanales > Convolvulaceae > Ipomoea > Ipomoea nil. The sequence continues at coordinate 2,070,173 of NW_017617241.1, read as the reverse complement.
GGAATATTTTATAAAAATGAGTTCAACAAAAATTAAAATTATGGCTTTCATATCTTCCAGTATCAATGGGAAATTAAAATTTAAGCTAACTATAACATATAATATGATATAGTATCATACAATATAATGAAAAATTATAAATTCAAGATATGGGCACAACAATGCATACATTTATAAAATTTAATTTTTATTTTAAAAATTCTACAAAAAGAGACAGTACTTATACATATTCATGTGCAGTTTATATCAGAATATGGTATTATACAGCTAATAATACCCTAAACATAATAATGTATATACAAGTAATACCACAGTCATTTTCTTTACAAATAGACATACAACTCACCGAACATGCACATACCAAGGCTATCCTTTTCAGATCCACCGTAGGTGCAAAGTGTGGAGACCTTTTGGTTAGAATTCGGAATAAAAGATGTTAACGGCTCCGAAGATGAACGGAGGAAGCAAAATCGTCGGTTCGAGTCCTGGGCGTCCGATTGAGGCAGCGAGTGACCGGCGTCCAATGCAGTCAGCTTCGGCGTGGCAGTCGTACGTTGACAATTGCCAATTGTTGTGACGCCATTAAACCATGCGTTCGAAGAGGGTTGTGAACCAGAGATCGCATCGCGACTATACAGGACGGCGGCGAAGTTGGGGGTGCACCAGTCGCTGAAACGTCGCTGCTCCCTCTTCTTCTTCAGGCGACGCCGGCAAAGGGTTGTCGCTGCTCCTCAAGCTCCAGTCGGACGAATGGGATCCGTGGCACTACGTGATGGACGTCGACGAGCGTCGGCGTTGGTGTCGTGACAAGGAGAGACAGCAGAGGTTGGCTGGGTTCTTGGCTCGCCGCTACTGTCTCCCCCCCTTCAGGCGATGCTGGATTCGGCCACCGCTGCTTCCTCCTTCAGGCGATGCAGGTTCCGGCTGTCGGTGTTCCATCTCCATCTCTGCTCCGGTTTATTTAGTTGTTCAAGAAGGTAGCTAGCGACCCTGTCAAACATGTTATACTTGATTGTCAAACTGGAAACCTCCAAGCCACATCACATTCATTCATCATGTTGCACCAATAATAGATGCTCCTTCAATTTGTTGGGAACAAATCTCTCAAAACTAACATATATCGTTCGAAAACCTATGGGACACTCTATAACTCTATAAGCCATTGTTGTACATCGTTCACCAACAACTCAACAATTTATAATTTATGGATTCTTTTTAGCCTGGAAGTGTTTATTTGTATTTTGTGTGAGTTGCTCTAGATTATCGTTCCAGATGCAGATATTTGTATTACAGAAGGATTTTAGAAGTTATATATTTGTAAGCTTGATTTTGAATTAAATTTACACCTTCCCAATAAAATTTATTTCTCCAATTCAATATGGGAGATTGTAACAGCCAAACCAATTCCCAACTAATTATTAATTACTATGGCCCTATTTGATTAAATGACGGTTAGCTGATAGTTGTTATATGTTAGCTGATTGTGTTAATTAGAGGGTATAAATAGTTGATAACATTAACTGATTGTAGAAAAGTGTTTGGTAAATTCTGTTTGGTATAATTTCTTTTCTCAAAAATCTAATTGAAAAAGTTGTTTGGAGTAGCTCTTTGAATTTTAACCTTTTGGAGTTGCAAAAAGCTAATTAATCAAACACTCATATTGATATTTTAATTAAATTAAACAATTAATATAATAGTGGTCAAATAAGCCAAAATTGGCCTATAGGCCAATTTTTTAGCAAACAGGGCCTATATATTTATTATTGCTGGTCAGACGATTCAAATACAAATTTGGGAAATTAAAATGTCAATTTTCCCCCTGAGTTATATACTTATAGCATTTTTCCTCCTGAATTATTCAAGTGGCTGTTTTTTCCCCTGAAATGTTAAATAGACATTTTACCCTTAAAAATAAATATTTCATTTATTTTTTTTCTCCAACAAATTATGATCACAATTTGGTTCAAACCAAACAAACACTATAGCAACCAAACCGAAATATTCTAATTACAATTTATAATCGAAACCCGATATTTAGAGCTTATTAAAATCGCGAACCAGGACGGCCGGTTCATGTTCCGAACTGAAAAAATAAAATACATTTATTGTTGAATTTAGACTATTTTAAAATAAAAAAATTAAAATAAAGACGGTTCAAAATCGCGAACCGAATCCAGAACCGCCGGTTCACAATTCAGGATACAGTTTTTCCGATTCATACTTGTAATACTAAAATCCAAATATTGGGTTATGGATATGAATCATAACCGGAAACTTTTAATTTGATTGATATAGTGTCCGGTTCAATTCGAATCGAACCGTGGTCATCCCTACATATACGCAATAATTTGTTGGAGAAAAAAAATAAATAAAATATTTATTTTAAGGGTAAAATTGTCAATTTAATATATCAGAGGGAAAAACCACCACTATTAAAATAATTGAAGAGGCTAATATGCTTACATGAATAATTCAAGAGGAAAAAGTTCTATAAGTATATAACTCATGGGGGAAAAGTGTCATTTTCCCTACAAATTTTAAGTTTTGTCACGTTTTCAAAAAAAAAAAAAAGTGTTGTCACAACTTTCAATGTATCTTTGGTCCGAAAAATATGACATTATATTCTATTTTTAGTAGAATATTTTGCTTTTATATATGTATAGACAAATAGATAGATATTTTCAAAAAAAAAAAGATAGATAATATAAATATCAAGACTATGTGGTCTAATTGTATTAGGAGGTTATGAGTTCGACATTGATTTTATCAAAATTTTTAATTTCATAGTCTAAATTGATAATAAAAAAAACTCAAATTCTTTAGTTGATAAATATTTTAAAAATTACCAAATTACCCCTTACACTAATAATAGTGGTGTATAGAGTTAATTAACAAATCTTTTAAACCTCTTTAGTGGTCAAAATATTTTTGTTATAATTTTGACTAAATTACCCCGTATACTTTTTTTTTTCTCAAATTATTTAGTTTATAAATATATTTTTTATTTTTATTTTTTTCAAATTACCCCTTACACAAATAATTCAGTACTATTGTTTAAATCAAATAGTTAAATTTTAGAATATATAGATTAGAATTAATTAGATCTTAAATTAAATTATTTTGAAACTCTATTATGGAAAAAATACAAATAATTGTAATTGCTTACCTAGTACAAAAGGAGTCTCTTAAAAATTATAGTTCTATTGGTATGGACACGTTGATTTGATAAGCCTATTTGACGGGTAGCTGTTGACGATTTGTTTTCTTTCTCTCATGCTAAATCTCTGTTAAGACCTGAGCATGTGAGTCCTGACTTTCTTTTGAGTGCATGCTGGCATAAGAATATGCCCTTTAAAGTCTACGGACGAGAGACACAAATGACACTTGTATTTCTCGTATGCTACGTGAAACGCAAGTGCCACGTACGTTTCACGTTAAGTAATGAAAAAAAAAAAACGCGTTTGGGACTAACGTTTTTGACAAGAGACGCAAGTCCCAAACACGTTTTACCTAATTTTGTACATGGCTTAAAATGTTGTCAACACTAATAAAAACATGCCCATTTCAGTCAATTTCCCCTCATCCAAGTAGGTGGACTCCTCCCATTCCTGAGATTTTGCTGGTTTGAAACTTCTCAAAATTATATATTTAATTGTTTAACGTGCTTTCTTGTGAAATGGTAATTGTGACTTTTCAACTTACTTTGTTTCCTTCAATATTAGCAAGCACGAAATGTCTGCATATTTTTAAACAGTACTAACTTCTGTATTCAAATAGTTAAATTTTAGAATATATAGATTAGAATTAATTACCAGGACTATGTGGTCTATGTGGAATATATAGATTCTGTATTCTGGGTTGGACTTCCATTTGGAAGGTTGTGAGTTTGAGTCTCAGTGACTCTTTGTGTTGAAAGTATATGAACAGATACTACAATGTAATAGGGCCAATAGCATTCAAAGAAAAAAAGATTAGAATTAATTAGATCTTAAATTATTTTGAAACTCTATTATGAAAAAAAATACAAATAATTTTTAATTGTTTACCTAGTACTAAAGGAGTCTCTTAAAAACTATAGTTCTAGAGTGGCGTTTGTAACATATACAAGTATACAACTATAATTATAATAATTACAAAGCATTCATTATATATTGACTTTAACCAATTCAATAATATAACTAAAAATTCACATATACATATAAATTATTATTATTAATTGAAAAAAAAAAACATATGCAAGAATTGAAGTGCAACGTAATTATAAGTTTCCTTTCCTGAAATGAATTTGTAGAGATATTGCATTATGTATTTCCCATTATAAATTTACTGTTTCACACAACTCCCTCGGAGGGGAAGAATTAAAATTAAAATAACGAAAGTAAAATGTATGTATGTATGTATATATAGCTGGATGGCCTCTTGATCACTTTTTACAAAACCAAATTAATTATTTGTCTTGCATGCAGTAGGTTGTAATTAAATTATTGGAGATTCGATGACTTGATAATTAAAAGTACTCGAAATCAATATATGAAGAAGAATCGGTGGTACTAGAAGTATTAATGTCTGTATCGCTTCCGATTTCAGCCATCTTCTTGTCTGTGGAATGAGTTGTCTCCTTGGTAGCAAATTGTGAGAAGTCTACCGGTTCGGGTACGTAGGGAGGAAGGGCGCTTCTTACTAAAGCCCAATTCACACCCTCAAAAAAGGGATGTTGTTTTATTTCTGTAGCACCTCTCTTGTATGCAATTCTCTTGTGTGGCTCCTTCACCAAGAGCCCCCTTATAAGATCTCGCGCCACAAAACTTACTTGTGGACTTTCTGGAAATCTTAAAGGTTGTCCAACTACGTTGAATAGAGTGGCACGATTTCCAGATCCCTTAAAAGGAGTAGTCCCATGTAAAAGCTCGTACAAAAATATCCCAAACGTCCACCAGTCCACTGCACTCCCATGACCCTCTCCGCGGATGATCTCTGGAGCTAAGTATTCGTGAGTGCCAACAAAGGACATTGAGCGTACGTTGGTTGGCTCAGCCATAAATTCAGGAAGTGCTCCCCCAACAAATAGCCCAAAATCGGATTTGGACTTGCGGTTCTTTTTGCTGGGAAGGATGCGTGGGAAAAAAGTGGATGGCTGTATACACCCCTGCACAGCATTCTCATCATCCAAAATGCCACCGCCACTACTACTGGCACTACCGCCGTTTGCAGCATGCACAGATGACGACTTCACCAGAGTGGGATTCACAGAGCAACGAAGTGAAAGGTCAAAATCAGACAGCATAATGTGACCCTCATCTCTGACTAATACATTTTCTGGTTTTAGATCCCTATAAACGATTCCTAGCATATGCAGATATTCAAGTGCCAGCAGCACCTCTGATGCATAGAACCTGCATTATTATATTTATTTATATTATATATGCAGCAACCTTATATAAAAAAGAAAAATTAAATCATTTTTACACTCGATCTGATCTCCTAAGAAGTAAGAACAAATTAAATTAAATATAATATAATATATATACCTGGAAGCCTCCTCGCTAAAATACTTGTTGGGCTGCTTCTGCCTGAGAGTGTGAAGGTTACCTCCACTGCAGAACTCCATGACCAAGCAATAGAATTTCTCAGTCTCAAAGTAAGAATATAAGGTGGGTAAGAATGGGTGGTCAAGTAGACCAAGAATCTCCCTTTCTGTTTGAGCTCTGATTAATTTATTTCTACTTGCGAGAGACCCTTTGTCCATAACCTTCATAGCAAAGAAGGTGTTAGTCCGTCGGAGTTCAACAAGATAGACACTTCCAATGTCTCCATACCCAAGTCGTTTTAACAGCCGAAAATGATTGAGCCCGAGAGCGGAGCCTTTTGAAGAAATTGAATTAATAGCATCCCATCGAATGTCACCGCCAGTATGGGGCTTCAAGGGTGCACTAGTAGAACTTTCTAAGCTGTCACTTCGACTGGTGTTGCCACTCCCTCGGCCATGATTAGATAGCAATTGACCCCCTTTGCCATCGCTGCTTGTCTTCATACCTCCTGCAGGAGGAGGACAAGATGTAGTAGTTTTTGTAACAGTAGTAGAAGAGTCACACGGTTGGTGCAGTAGTGACTCGGTGAAGTTTTCGATTTGGTCAGATTTCTTAGGGCAATTTGCTGAATTAGAAGTCGACGACATGTTTGCGCCCTTGGGAGCCAGGTCTCTCTCTCCTGGCTGGCAACCATCTTCTGATGCCAAGTAGCTCATCTGCATCAAATCAAATCAAATTATATATACAATATAATTCCTCATACACATATATGCATGCCGCATGTAATATTACATATATGCATATGTAACGTACGTATATATACTACAAACATATGGCGGCAGTAATTCAAGCTGTACGTCCATCAATGAATTTAAAACGTACTTGACCAAATATTATGCAGAGTAATAATTAAAGATAAAAAGGTTAGTTTCCAATGAAAGGATCGGAGAATGTGCATCGCATTTTTAGATTTGCAGCGTGGGCGCATGCATAATCAAATCAAATCAAATTATATTAAAAGCTGGTATTCATCAATCATATTTGAATTCATGGACAAATTAAAACAGATCAGATCTATTTTAAATCATGGAAGATGGGAAAGAATTGAAGATACATGCTTGATTCTACAGGTACTGACCTGATCTTATTAGATGTGCCTACAGTATGAGGCAGGCAAGCTTAGCTAGCTAGCTAGGATGACACTGGCAGAATTCCAAAGGGTAGAACCTGAGAATGATCGAAGAAAAGAGTTTGGTATCCATATATACATATATAACAGATCGAAACAAGTGGTTTCATTTAATTTATTCAGCCCTCTACTCCTTTAATTTATGTGATTATATATGCATCAACGCATCATCTAATTGATTTTTATGATGATGAGCAGTCTGCCCTCACCCATATTTTTATGGAATTGATTTATGGAAACCAATAAGCAATTAACCTTTTCATAAGCGTATGTAATACAATATCACGTAAAGTATATAAAGAAAACATACGTGTATGTGTCCGTGCCAGATATCTCACAATATATGCATGCATAACTAATGACATTAATGTATTGCATTGCATTACATTACATTACATAGAAGACACATCCAGGGTTTCCCTCGCCGTGGCTGATTGAAGCTCTGCTCGCTAATTGAATTGCAAAAAGGGAATATGAAAAAAAAAATATTATTGTTATTCAAATCTTGAATTGAATTGGAGTCAAAAGTTCATATAATTATGATAAACAAACACCTTACCCCTTTTTTTGTGTACTTGTGGAAGACAACTTCAGATGAGAGGAATGCGGGGCAAAGAGAGGAGAGTATTATATATTGCTCAACCACTCTTAAAAGCCATTGTTTTCTTAGTTTTTTTTAAGAACATTTTCTTAGTATATTAATACTTTTTGCATTTATCAAGTCAAAATCAATAAAATTATCAATCCACATGTATGATGCAAAAAGTATTATATATAGCTTAATTTAAAAAAAAAAAAGGTAATAAAAAATATCCATAATGGACTTATATTCTTCAATAAAAATGTAATATATAAAAATTGATATTCCTAGTTTTAATAGGTCAAATTTTAATGTGGACTATATGGTCCAAATCGGTGCCGTTTCTTTTAATGAAAATAAAAGACACACTCATTCCGTTCAACTAATTATGTTATTATGATGTATTTATTTTCATTTTATATATATTGTAGTTTCATTACAGCAGAACTAAAAAAGTACCATTTTGAGTATCTACAGTTTCATTTGCATTATACATTCATGTAGTAGAGGTGTAGAGCTGACTGATTTTGACTCATAGATATTCTTTGTCCTCCTCCAGCGGAAATTATTAAGAGGATGGGAGGACCGAACAACATATATAGCGACAACACAAATGATGCATCCAAGATTGGAAAGGCTTATCTCTCTTAGTGGGATCGTGGGGACATGGAAAGGTCACGATCAGGGTGTCTTTCCCACTACTGCTAGGTCATTCGATTACTCCGAAGAGTTTCATTTCTTTTTTTTTTCCCTCACCAAACAAGGTATATCAATAGAATACAGGGCAAATTTGACTAAAATAACACTGTATTATTTCTATTTTCGGCGTCTTCCTATTCGAGTTATCATTCGGATTGTTTTGTCTATTCGAATCGTGACTTCTTGAGTTACTTTTCGTATCATCAAAATCTAGAATACAAATGTTCCTAACATAGTTGTCATGGTCTGCTTGCTTGTCCGGGATCTCAGCCAAGATGATAGTCCATGAATGTTGGATTTGACGTGTCAATTTTTTTTTATTGAAGATCAAAATGTGTGCATGCGGTAGCCCACGCTTCTGGAACTCAATAATAGTGCATATAACTGCATATACATGCAAATGATGATTTAATGAGTTAATTGAGTAATATCTAAAAACATAATAAGTGTGAATGAAAGTTATACCCCTGATTTATGTCCGTTTTTTCCGTTATGTTTTTTTTTTGTACATTATGCTATAAAGGTTGTACATTAAAATATTTTGGACAAACATACCCCTACCGTTATAACTTCCGTTATCTTTTTCATTATTGTTATCATGCACATGCATCCACCATATATTTCTTATCTTCTTCATTAATAATAAGAGTTAATACCCAAAATCGTCCTCAACTATATTGATTTTTCTCAATTTCGTCCTAAACGACTTTGGTGACCTAATATCGTCCCAGACTTTTGTGTTTCGCTCAATTTAGTCCCAGACTTTTGTGTTTTTGCTCAATTTAGTCCCTCATTTGTTATTTTGTCCATTTGGTGTTAAATAAATAGACAATTCAGTAATTTTAATATTGACATCTCTTTACTCATAGACATGTGAATTGCGAAGTCCTTTTTTTTTTACGAATTACTCCCAGAATTACTCCTAAAACTGCGAATATAAAATTTGATTTGCAGGTCCATGAGTAATTCTGGGTGTAATTCGTACAAGAAAGAGGAATTTCGCACTTCACAAGTTGAAAGTAAAGAGAGATTAATATTGACATTACTGAATTGCCCCTTTATTTAACACCAATTTGACGGAATAACAAATGGAGGACTAAATTGAGCGAAACACAAAAGTCTGGGACGATATTAGGTCACCAAAGTCGTTTAGGACGAAATTGAGAAAAACCACTATAGTCGAGGACGATTTTGGGTATTAACTCTTAATAATAATAATAATAATAATATATATATATATATATATATATATATATATATATACATTAAATATTTGAGTTATATGTTAATTATTACATAAATATAAATATCAAATTTATAAAAATGATTTACATTATTATTATTTTATTTAGAATAATTTAAATATCTAAAATCTAAATAATTTAAAATTTTAATATAATGTATTAATATTGGGCACCTATTTTTTGCGTATCGCGCATAAAAAATACTAGTCAATTAATATGAGAGAATATTAGATAACTGTTAGGACTTATTAACATGTCGTAATTGCTCCAAATAGCTTTACATATTTTAGCTCCTTGATTAAACAATCCAACATCATCTTGAATATCAGACACACAATGTCAGGACAATCTTTAGCTTTAAGGTTCCACTTCTCAAGGTAATACTGAATCTCATACCACTTTGGATTACACATAAATGTAATAAAAAGGTGTAGATAACCTCTCCACTGACAAATGACCATTGCATCCCTGATAGTTTGTATCATATACCTTGTTCCACCGGTCAAACTTGATTGTAAGATTATTCGTATTCCTTGTGTGCTAGGTTCAACTTCTCCACGCGTCAAAACATCCGATAAACCTTTGTAGGCTTCACATCTCAATGTTTTATGGTTGGTCCTTATATATATAAGTATGCCGGACTCAACAATTGTGTATGCATCAACTAAGAATTATTGGAATAACCTTATAACATACATTAAGGTTGAGATTTCACTTAACATTCATGAATACGAAATGCAAAGTACTCACTTTAATTCTCAATAGGATAATTCATGTTACCTAAGATGGAAAATGGAGATTGAATAGTTGGATTAAAGGGTATAACTTACCCAGGACAAATGTTGTCTTAAAAGTAATTGTTCATGAAGTTAGTAATGTTCAGTTCTTTACAAGCAAATATTTCATTGGGGCTCATATATCCTGGTGAAAAAAGGTTCATAGTTTACCATTTGGTTTAATATGTGCTCTTTGTCCCTCTTTTACACACACACCCAGACACACACACAACATATACTAAAACTAGTAACCTGACTATAAAATATCAATATATCATTGGCTCTTGACAATAGATTTACTTCACTATAATGCAGCTTCGTTTACATCACTTAAAGACATTGAATTTGACTACTGAATGATTGATTACAAGTTCAATTCATAAATCTCCTGACTCTTTGTTGATGTCAGTTGATGATGAGGATGACTTATGGTATGATGATGGTGATTCATCATGTGGTGTTCCTTCAAAGGCAGCAGACAGGTCATCTGATTTGGACAGGGAGTTGCAAAGGAGGCATGACCAATTCCATACAGTATCATATTAAGTTGTGGGTGCTTTTAGATATAACAGAATAAATTTGTTTTCTCTGTTTGTGTAAGCTATGCATGCCACAAAGTAATTGTTAAATCTTGATGAATTATTAGATTGTATATCGTGGCGGTCTTATAATAGGAAAAGAATCTTCTGCACAAGAAGGGTTTAATGCTAGTTTTGTGGAATCAGTATATGCTGGATACAATTGGGGTGTTGTCAAAGGTGTAATTGGGTTAGTATAAGAGTTCCTTTTCACCTGTTGAATGTGTGACCAAATACCAATAAGCATTCTTATTGCTAACTCTTAATCTCTTATAGATTTTTTTCCCCTCTTTGATGAAGTACTTTGGCTTGCCTCCCCCCTGAATTGCAAGAAAGGTTGTAATAACCAAGGAAAACAGAAATAAGTTCCAGAAATTGCATGAATCTCTGCAGTCTGTTTCTGCAGCAGATGCATTGAAAACGCTTCATGAATCCCTGTAAAAAAAATTGGCCAATCAAGGTGAGACCGTTGAATCTAGTTCTAGTGTGATTGAAGCGCAGAACCAAATATCTGAAGATGGTTTCCAAAATTATCAAAGTGAGTTCGAATCACTTATCAGCAAATTGCCTTTGGTAAAATTAAAGTAAACCTTTATTACTCTTAGTAAACAGTATGATCTTTCTTCGTAAAATTCTACACTTATGAGAAGAAATGTTGCCAAAAAAAAAAAAAACTTGTTACGAATAACATCTTGTTGCTGGATCAAAACGTGTATTTGTTGTCACTTATGGGAATTGAGCCCAAGTTATCCTTAAGATCATCCCCACAAAGAATCTCCTTTACCACTTGAACTATCCCTTTGGGTTATAAGTGATGTTAATTTGTAGATATATGTGGTGATAGAGTATGCAGGTGATGGTAGATGTATATTTGTAGATGGTTGGATAGATGATGTGAGTAAATATACAAGTGAAGTTTGTATGTAATAATAATAGTGTTTATAACTGAAGTTTATTTGCTAGATATTTTATAATTCATGCATATAAATACAACTTTTCATATGTTTTGTATAATTGCACTCGACATTGTATAATATTAATTTGATCGATAATAAAAATATACAATTAATGACTTTATTAAAAAGAAAAAATATATGATTTGAAAGGATATTTGTTAGACTGTATCAAGATTTAATTTAATTAATTAGATCATTGATCAATTAATCAAACTAATTATGTTGGATAAAACTTAATTTTGAACAAGTTAATTAAAAACACGACATTGATTAGAGAAGTTTCATATTTATTTATTTAGTTTAATGAAACACCACAATTTATAATTTTATAAAGGTAGATACTAAAACTTGAGCATGTTAGTTAGACTAATGAATGAACAAAAGTCAAGATGAAAAAACATGTATATTTTCATGTAAGAGTTTGTTTGGAAATTCGAAAAATTATTTCTGGAATTCATTTTCTGGGATTATAGTGTTTGGACGCGCTTGGAAAAATCTAGTAAATGAAAAACATTTTCCGTTGACTGAGGGAAATTTTTACATTTTGGTGGGAAATGACTCCCGTTAAATTCTAGTGGACGTCATTTTCTGGACCTAGGGTTGACCACGGTTCCGGTTTAAAATCGCCGGTTCTGGTTCCGTAAATGAACAAATCGAAATCGAAACCTTATATAAAGGTTCCGATTCTGGTTATAACAGCCGATTCTAACCGTGTTTTTTTATTTTTTATTTTTTATTTTTAATTATGATGTTTTGTTGCTTGTTGGATTTAAAAAGGATTCCAAATTCCAACTTTGTTGGAATTTGGAATCATTGGAGCAAAGGCCAAGCGTGAGCCTGGCCTATGCGCCAATCTACTCCTGGCCACTGGCCTATGCGAGTGGGCACTAGGCAGTGGCCTGCTGGCCACACGCCCACAAGTCACCTAGAGTTTTTTTTTTGTTTGTTTTTTTTAACAGTTTGGAACCGGAACTGTACGGACGGTTCCGGTGGTCACCCCTATCTGGACCAAGGCTACGTCGACAAATGACGATGAAGGCTTCCAGACAAAAGATTGCTACATGGACGGACGAAGATAAAAGGCATTCAGACCAAGATTCTGGTTTCGGTTTTTGTCAGAAACCATCGTTTAACAAAATTAATAAATTACATTATTTTAAATATTATTGTAAATGTTTTATATTTTAAATAAAATAATTAAAATGTTTAATTATACAATTTTACTCATTTTTCATAAAAATGAGCCAAGCACATCAAAACAGTTTTACAAAATGCAACCAAACACTATAAAGGAAGATTTTTTTTTTTTTTCAGGAAAATGATTATTAAAAAAAATATATATTTTCATGAAGTCATTTTTATGCTTTTCAAACGGACCCTAAGTGGAATCTTGAAGAAAAAAATAAAATAAAATAGACACACAATTACACCCTGTTTGGTTCACTAGAAAATATTTGAAGGGAAATGAAATTGAAATTTCATGAAAAATAAATTTCATTATTTGGTTGGTGGAAAAGAAATTAATGGAAATATAATTTTCATTGTTTTTTTGTTGGATTTAGAATTGTAATGAATAATGAGTATACAAATAATTATACACCTACACAATAACAACAACAACAATATAATGATAACTAACAAAGTTGATGATGACATAATTGTCCTCCCTGTTTTCCATGAAAAACAAAAAAAATTAAGGGGTGACCAAAGAAAATGTTTTCTTTATTCTTAGAGCCATCAAAATGGGCTTAGCCCACCGGGTCGACCCGCCCCGTCCCTTCTTAGGTAGGGACGGGTTTCGAAAATACAGGCCCGTTTAGGAGCCGGTTTTTTTGGTCCGCCCTGCTTAGGCCCGCGGGCTTGGCGGGCTGCCCGCCATTATTTTATTTTATTTTATATAAAATATTTTTATATAAAATATGCACTTTAAAAGAGGGGGTTTGGGCGGGGGCCCGCCTAGCCCGTGGGCTACTAGCGGGGCGGTTCGGGCCTGCCAAACCTATGACCGTTTATGAGCGGGCTTTTTAGCCCACCCCGTTTAGGCCCGCGCGCCTGTATTGACAGCACTACTTATTCTTGAGGAAAATATATTTCCATCAAACCAAATAAATGAAAATCTAATTTTCTACAAATTCAAGGAAAATATTTTACATCCAAACAAAAACCGTGTTTGATCATGGTGTAATTCTTTTTTTACAATTCAAAAATTTAAAAAGGAAAATTTACATATAAAACAATTACAAAAGAATTAATTATTAAATTGGTCTCTCAACAAATAAGTTGAGGACAAAATTAAGTAAGTGTACATAATCAATGGACCAAATAAGGTATTAACTCAAATTTAGAAGACATTTTCGTGAATACAAACAAAAATTCAAAAAATAACATTGACACCCATAAATGCCAGCCTCACCATTGCTTTTCAGGTTAGGGTTTTGAAAGAATTACAACTACAGAGATAGAGAATACATAATAGGGGAAGGAGGACAAAGAAGAAAGACAAGAAAAACCAGGGAAGGAAATGCCTCTGTTCTTGACGGATGAGGAATTCGAGCGTTGCTCTCACGACCCAATTTTGGTTGCGGAGAAGGCTGACGCATTCATCAGGCAGCTATACAACCAACTGGAGACGGTGAAGGCTCAGGCCGATGCCGCCTCTATCACCGCCGAACAGACCTGCTCCCTACTCGAGCAGAAATACGTTTCTCTCTCTTCTGAATTCTCCGCTCTCCAATCTCAGCAATCCCAATTCAACTCCTCTCTCGATCAACGCCTCTCCGAACTTGCTCAACTCCAAGCCGACAAGCACCAGCTTCACCTCCTTTCTGTATACAATACTATCCATGTTCCTTATTTTTCTCCGTAATTATTTATTTACTTATGTCATAGTTATCATTGAAATTTGCTAATGACATATTTTCTTACTTTTTCCGGGACCATAAAAGATTGGCAAGGATGGGGAGATTGAACGCTTGTCTACAGAGGTATCCGAGCTTCATAAATCGAAAAGGCAATTGATGGAATTGTTGGAGAACAAGGATTTAGAGATCAGTGAGAAAAATGCCACCATCAAAAGCTATCTCGATAAGATAGTATGTACAGTACCTCTCTGATTACTACTACCCTATCTACATATTTTGTATCCCATCTGTCTATAATTGAATTTCTGTACTGTAATAATTATTAGTGTATTCATTTTATGAATATCATTGTTTGAAGGTCACTTTATCTGATAATGCTGCATCAAAGGAAGCACGATTAAGTGACTTGGAGTCTGAATTAGCTCGCTCTCAAGCTTCCTGTTCACAGCTTCTGCAGGTACAGTGGTAGTTAGTCTCTTAGCTGTCACTTACATGTCACCCCATCTGGCTTTTAACTCAGGATGTTTATTTCTCTAATGATAATTTCTTTTTTCATAAATGATGGTAAAATTTATACTTTGTCCTGTTTACCCAGATATCCTTGTTCTTCTCAATGAAAATAACTATTATGGAGTAACACTTTTACTTCCTATACACTGCTTGCTGGTGTTTCTTACCCATTCCCTGCTTTGATTCTTGATGCATTTATGAAATTCTTGAATTTCTGTTTTCACCGTGGATTCAAGCAGGAGAAGGAACTAATTGAGAGGCATAACACATGGCTTAATGACGAGTTAACTACCAAAGTCAATGATCTCATAAACCTTCGTAAAACTCATTCCAAACTTGAGGCAGACATGTCTGTTAAACTTTCTGATGTAAGTTGGTATTGAAGAGCATGTCATGCCTACTATTTATTCTTTGATTCACCCACACAACATCACTGATATGAATGTATTGACAAATTCAGGTAGAGAGGAAGTTCAGTGAAAGTTCTAGCTCTTTGACATGGTATAAGGACAGAGTAAGGGAGCTGGAGTCGAAGTTGTCGTCCTTGGAGCAGGTTTGTCTGTTAGTTTCCATTTTGTTATTTATTTTCCTGGTTGATCCATTTGTTTCCTAATAATTTTTGTATCTTCATTACATAATTGAAGGAGCTGTTATCATCAAAGGATGCAGCTTCTAGGACAGAGGAACAATCATCTGCTGAGATTTCTACTGTAAGTGTTTTATATTTTTTCTATCCTCTTTTATACTTAAGTTCACGAGTAAAGTAATTAATTCACAAAAAAAAAAGCATTTAGCTGGTGAACACAGAGCTTTAGAATATACTTCTGTGGCCATAAACTTTTTCTTGGCATAAATTCCGATGCATGTAGCTCTTAATCATCCTCAGATAGGAAATGCATTAAATGTTTTTTCCCCGTCTTAATACCTGCACTTTGTTTGGTTTATTAGACATTCAATTATACCACCTTTTCGTCTATTACAGCTAGAAGCTATTGTAGTTGTCCACTGAAAGTTTTCTTTATATAATGTAGGCATGTAGCTTGCCTTGTCATAGACTCATTTCCCTCTTTAGTTAATTTTTTGACGACATGGATCAGTGGGTGCAGCCTTCTTATTGTAAAATGTTGGTATGTATAGATAAGAGTTGTAAAGATATCAATCAAAAAGATACAATGCAACAATTGTAATGCCACCTGGAGAGAAGTAGTTTTATCTGAATTATAGATTATTTTCCCTCTGTTCTTTGATTGTGGTTCGTTTCTTGTCTCCTAATAGGGATATGGATTGGCTTGTTATTAACTCAGTAAAGTACTCAAATATGCTGAATATATATTATAGATTATTTTCCCTCTGTTCTTTGATTGTGGTTCGTTTCTTGTCTCCTAATAGGGATATGGATTGGCTTGTTATTACTAGGTTCAACCCTGTTTGGCTGTTTTACGTGAAGTATGATTTATGAATTTTCTTCTACTGTTAGATAAGGGTTCTGCAGCACTCACCATTTTACAATAAAGAGATCATATTTGCATGCTGTGTGATGGACTTAAAGTTGCAGGTTGCATCTGTACCTAACATTCCTAATTCATGTAGTTAAACAAGCTTGTGGAACTATATAAAGAGAGCTCGGAGGAGTGGTCTAAAAAGGCAGGGGAACTTGAGAGCGTGATTAAGGCATTGGAAGTGAGTTTGCTTTGCAGTTGGTTATTTAAATGAAACTCATAGTAGAAGCAAGATGATGGGCTTTGTGATGCCTTCCTACGGGTCTAATGAGGCCAGTTAACCTTTGTTTGTTTATTATATTAGTGCTATCCTTCACATTTGTTTTGCTTTATGTGAGACCTTTTCTAATATAATTGGCTATTACTGCTATTGTTAATTAGGCTCATTCAAACCAAATTGAAACTGACTATAAAGAGAAGCTTGAGAAGGAAGTTTCAACAAGGAAAGAATTAGAAGAGGTATGCCATGTCTTACAAAGGGCATTTTTAACATGACTGGTAATTGATAAGATGATTCATAATTTTCCAGCTTAAATACTTGTTTTCCTCAGTTTTATTTAGTATACTAAGTGATAAGTGAAACACTCACAATGAATTGTTTGTATTTTTCTGCTGTAAGGGTAACAATATTTAGATTGGTATTAAAAATTGGGTGGCAGGGCTCTCACATGAAGATGCTAATTTTTACCATGCATATTTTAGAAGAATAGGGAAAAAAAATCAAGAAAGGCAAAGGCATATTAAGATTTAAATTTATAGAATAAAAGCTGCTAAGGTACTATTTCTGTCATTTCTTAACTTCAGTTTTATTTGTCTGGATGGAGTAGGCACTTGCATCTTTAAAGGAAAAACTTGTAACTTGTGAAGCAGAGTTGGAAAAAAGCAAGGTAGAGAGTAAAACAATGCCTCTGAGTAGTTTAAGTACAGAATTGTAAGTCTGCTTTTCCCTTTCTAAATCATTGGTTACTTAGCCAGTCCATCATTTCTCCAATCTTTGTTGTTAAAGTTTCATTTTCCAATCCTATATCATCCACGCCGCCAGTGTTTGCATGTAAAATGTTTGATGAAGTATTTTTTAAAAAATCCTTCTGCAATTTGATTTGCACAAAAAACAGGTTAAAATGTGCTCCTTATTTTTGGATGAGCATCCAAATTGGAGCTTATCATTCTCCTATAAAGAGGATGAAATCGATAATATTTGTATTTGATACTTTTAGTCAACATTTTTGACTCTTTAGAAAAATACTCTCTCGTTTGAGATGGAACTAAAGAAAGATTTGCTAGCTCATTTGTAGATGATTGGTTTTAGTGCCTAATAGAATGAAATGTAGCCAACTTTGACTATATTTCACTATATGTTATTTGAGTAGTTAGGTAACACACCCATAAGACTAAAGATGATCATGGAGGAAGACTTTTAGATGGAAGATTTGTAATTACAATCTCTTGGTATCAACTTAAACCATTTTGTTAAGGAGACAGAACGATATAAACGGCATCTGTTGTATATGAAGCACGTTATTCTTGCTTTCTTGTTTTGGTTTTTGTGGCTGGAGAGGAACAAGAGAGCATTTGTGGGGCCCTGATGGAGGTTGGTAGTTTCAAGAACCACCTACTAATTACAATTTCTTGGTATCTATGTAATCAATTTTTGTAGGGAATCCCCAGCAGGCAGCAGCTATGCCATCTTGCTCCTCCCCAGCCAAAATCACCAAACTACCAACAAAGGAGCTGTACTAGACTAGTACTTATCTTCCAGTTAGTGCCATTAGTCTAGTTCCACTTAAGATGATTGTGGTTGCAAATTTCCCTTTCTACCTTTCTCATTAGGACAACTTAGGGAAACTGTTATCAAATAAAGAATAGTTAAATGTCAGCGAATGTCTGGTATTTGCTAATACATTTATGTGCATTTCCTTGGTCCTCACTGTTTGGTTTCAAAATATTGAATAATGACAGGTTTGTGCCCTCGGTTTCATCAACCGAGATGATTGAAGATGATCGCTGGCTTGTACCCAGTATTCCAGCTGGTGTTTCAGGAACAGCATTGGCTGCATCACTTCTTCGTGATGGTTGGAGTGTGAGTTCTGTTAATACATCTATTGTTATTATTTCGTTCAATGCTTCTCTTGGAATTCTTCTCCCTGTTTATGCACCCTAACCTAGAAGTTAACAAAATCCAGATTCCTTTTTGACAAACTGAATTAAGTACAGTAATTTTTCACATTTCTGTTCTTGCAACCTCCTAACTCGAGGAATTTTCATTCAATTTGTTAAGCTGGTCAAGATTTACACGAAATATCAGGAAGCTGTTGATGCATTGCGTCATGAGCAACTTGGGAGAAAACAATCTCAAGCTATCTTGGAGCGGGTATATGTTGTTGAACTCTGTACTGCTTATGTATTGTTAATCATAATGTTGTTTATATAAATGTCATGTTAATAACATTTTTAGAGCATACCATTGTGCAAAATTACATGTTCATATACTGTATTTTTGGGTATTCCACTATCTTAATTAAATTTTCCTTTAATCTTGATGCCACTCTGTTCAAAGTAAAATATGTTTGTTTGCTTGGAGTTGGAGTATAGATTTGGATTAAATGGATGTATATGTTGATTTCAGGTACTTCATGAAATTGAGGAGAAAGCTGGAATCATTTTGGATGAACGGGGTATGTGATTTTTCTGGTTCCCTAGTAAGAGATGATGCTACTCTATCCCATTCTATATTTCTATCACATGACTTAGAGCTCAAATCTATCTATAACTAACGATGAACTTCAAAAAAAAGCTGGAACTTTTGGTAAATTTCAGTAATTACATGAATTTTTTGATTCATCTGTTGAGCTGTGACATTGCAGACTTGGAAGGAAGGGAAGGATACAATATGCGTGCAATGTGATTTTAAGTTAAGACAACTTGTTTAGGGTTTTCCAACACTGCACTTATGTTTTATTATTTGCAGAGGAGCATGAAAGGTTGGTGGAGGGATACTCTGCACTAGATGAAAAGCTGAAGCATTCTCTTTCTGAAAAAGCCACTTTAGAGAGTAAAATTGAAGAATTAAAGGTTTTTCCCTTTTCCCCTTGTCTTTTTTTTTTTTTTTAAAGTATTATATATATATATATATATATATATATATTATAAAATCTTTTGCTTGGTCCTTGTGTATGATATTAATTTTTCTTAGGCTGATTTGCGAAGATGTGAGCGTGACTACGTAGTAGCTCAGAGAGAGAATCTTGACCTCCAAAAGCAGGTTTGATTTACAGGAAAATATTTTTTCTGGGTCGTTTTTATATTGTCTTGTTTTGTATTATAGTTTTGAGAGTAAATTTGGGAACTTGGAATTCTTCTCTTAATATTCTTAAATATTAGTATATTCTTGTTTTGTATTATAGTTTTGAGAGTAAATTTGGGAACTTGGAACTCTTTTCTTAATATTCTTAAATATTAGTATATGCATTTTATGGAGGCCTTTTTTTGGCTTTATGGTCATAATTCTTAATGCTTGATTCTGTAGTCTTTTGCTTGGATTTTCAGTAGAGGTTACACAAAGGAAACCTTTTTGTATCATCATGCTGGAAAAGTATAGGGATGGATATAATGTTTTAGGTTTATTGGATTGAGTACTGTTTATCATCTCATCATAGGAGCTCATCCCTCTTCTGGATTGCCTGCCTATGTTTAATGAACTGATACACAAGGGCTTTTTCTTTTTTATCATACCTGGTCTTTTTTCGGAAATTTTATGCTGAATCTGTGTAGGATACCGAATTGCCCAAGTGATCTCATTGATGTGAGACAGTTTATTCATCTCACAAAAGATGGCCCCTTGTTTTAGAACACTCTTAAAAGTTTTCATTTTGCTACTCTTTTTGTAGGTTACTTTGCTTTTGAAGGAGTGCCGTGATATACAACTCCGGTGTGGGTCAGTGGAGCATAAAAATGTCTATGAGAATATGGCTATTGCTGAAAGTGATGTTGATAATGCTGAAAGTCTGGTATGTGTTTTCTTAAAGTAGTATGTAAGCCCAAAGTCCTATTGTTTGAAAATTCATATTTTATTTAATATATGTGCTTGAATCAATACCTTTCAGTTGAGCTTCAAGGATATAAGTGGATTAGTTGAACAGAATGCCCAATTACGGAGTCTTGTTCGCAACCTTACTTATCAGATTGAAACCACAGAATTAGAGTGGAAGGTGTTTAAAAACTTTTTCATACAGCATTAAATGGAATTGGAAACTTGGAAGACTTTAAGATATTCTGCTTACAGGTTGTTGTGACTTTCAGGATAAGTTTGAAAAAGAGCTTCAGAAACAAATTGATGATGCTTCGTCCAAAGTAAATGCAATTTTAGCAAGAGCTGATGAGCAAGGGCGTATGGTTGAGTCACTTCATACATCTGTAAGCTTGTTAAGGGATTAAATTGGCTGATGTAGTTTCTAGCGTCATTGCTTTCTTTCTTTTCTTATTTGACTTATTTGATTCTTTAATACTTTATTAAAATTAGGTGGCGATGTACAAAAAGTTATATGAAGAGGAACATAGGCTTCGGACTTCTGATAGGAAATCTCCACAAGATTCAACAGGTTTTCTCCATTCGCAAGCAATCTTTTATATTCCCTGGCTTGGATTATATTTCACAATCTGCCCCAATAGGGTTTTTATTGCTAGCTGAATTTTCTTGATCATTTTCAATTGAATAGCAATTTTTGTTTTTGTGAACTCAAACCTTTCAATGGTTACTTTACATTCATATTTACTGAATTTAGAAACACATGAGTGAGTTGGCATGCTTTATATTCTGATTAGGTGAATAGGATTTATCTTGAAAGCTGAATTTTCTTAATAGCAATTTTTATTTTTGTGAAACTCAAACCTTTCAATGGGTGCTGTGCATTCAAGTTTTGTGAATTGAGAAACATGGGTGAGTTGGCATGCTTTGTGTTTGAAAACCGTGTGCATGGTTTGACATAAATACATAATACAAAGTAGTATCTTTTATTTGTGACAGGGAATAAATGTTATTCCCTAAGTTACTTCTCTTTTAAGTGGTGTAGTTACTTGCCATTTCCTGAGGTTCACAGATTGTTCTCCTTCATGGGGTTGCTAGTTTCATGTCATGACAGTAAGTAAAATCTATTTTATTTGTTATAGAGGTTCAAAGGACAGAAACGATGATTTTGACTGAATCGTCCCAGGTATGAGAAATTTGATAAGACCAAATATTTACGATTTTATTACTTACTGGAAAAACGCTCAGGATTTGGTGTAAGCATGCAGGGGGTGTCACAGAAGGCACAAGAGCATAAACTAGAGCGTCTTAAGTGCATTGAAGATGAACTGGTGAAATTACGGTATACAACTTACTTTTTAATTTGTATTTCAGTTTCTTTTAGTGATAGGGTTTTACATTGTTTGTAGTGTGTACTGATGGTGATGTTGAGGCTTAGGAGAAAGAGGTCATCAATTTGATAATTGTTGTTCCTGAATTGTTATTTATGTTGTTGTATTCATCCATTGAGTTTTGCGAGCACTCAAATTTTGATTTTTGGCCATACTTATCATCATCCATCTGCTATATTCTACTATTTAAAAGTTGCTGCTTATATAGTTATATCTTTGTTTTCCTATTAGGAGTGAAGTCATATCTTTACGATCAGAGCGTGACAAATCAGCTTTGGAAGCACAATTTGCACAGGGGAAACTTGATAGATTTCTGAAAGAATTTGAACACATGGTGAGATCTTTTTCCTTTAATGTGTCCTACTTTATTTCCACTTCTAGGGATTTTGACAGTACTTGTTTCTGAATAAGGCTTAAGGTGCTGTTTTAACCTTTTAACATATTTTTACATGTTAGAGAGAGGAACACAATGCTGTCCTTTCAAGAAATGTGGAGTTCTCACAGTTGATTGTTGACTACCAAAAGAAGCTGCGTGAAAACTCTGAGTCATGTACTGCTGCTGAGGAGCTTTCAAGAAAGTTAAAAATGGAGGTGAGATTTTTGGAACTTACCATGGAAACATAATGTCATGGTTAGATTAACCTTTTTTTTTTTTTTTCTCCTACACAGGTTTCAATTCTTAAGCACGAGAAGGAAATTTTGGTTAGTTCAGAAAAGAGAGCGTCGGATGAAGTTCGTAGTTTATCTGAGAGGGTTCACCGTTTGCAGGTTCAGTTTTTGTTTTATTAACTCCTATTTTTTGACACTTCTTGGTTTGGGGGTGGGGTGTTACGGTGGTGTAGCAGTTGGACTTTGTGGTCATTTGGTGACTAAATGTGGTTATCTGCAGGCCAGTTTAGATACTATTCAAAGCACTGAGGAAGTTCGTGAGGTTGTCTTTTATTTGTGATGCTGTTGTAGTTGTTTTTTAGGTTGGCAATTGTAAGATTATGAAAGTAACATTTACTTTTTGCTATGGCAGGAGGCTAGGGGTGCTGAGAGGAGAAAGCAAGAGGAATATATTAAGCACATTGAGGTATGCTATTCTGATAATCAACATAACCAACAGATGAAACATTAAACACAAAATAATGGGAAAGATGATAGCTTGAGTTAAGTGCCTTGTATAGTTGTATGTAGAAAAATTCCGCTCTGTTTGGAAAAGTTGTCAATAATTATTTGCATATCTCTTTGCATATTATTTTATTTTGGTAAATAATGCAGAAAGAATGGGCTGAAGCTAAGAAAAATTCCATCTCTTTGGAGAAGTCGTTGTCAATAATTATTTGCATATATCTCTTAGCATATTATTTATTTTGGTAAATAATGCAGAAAGAATGGGCTGAAGCTAAGAAAGAGTTGCAAGAAGAGCGTAATAATGTCCGAAATCTTACACTTGTGCGGGAAAATGATTTGAAGAGTGCACTGCGACAAGTTGAAGAAATGGGAAAGGAATTGGCAAACACCTTGCATTCCCTATCTATGGTCGAGTCTAGGGCTGCTGTTGCAGAGGTTTATCTAATGATGATTGCTCTTGCCTATCTCATATGTTCAAAATAATTATTTGTGCCTGCTGTTTATCACAGACATTTTTTTATGTTGTGACACTAATGCTATTCCTTTATCCAGGCACGGGCTGCTGATTTGGAAGAAAAATTGCAGTCTTCACATACTAAGGTAATTTTAGTACTGCTTGGACTAGTTGTGTTATTCTTCATATGATGTTTTATTTATTTATTTATTTTTGTGCCTCTGCTTGCCAGTTTTACTTTCTATGTATTCTCATATCCATAGAGGCTTTATCTGTAAGTTATTGAGTGTCATTGTTTTCTGGAATAAAAAGTTGAAGATATTTTCCTTGCACAAAGTGCTATGCTTTTATTTATATTATTATAGCTGAAGTTGAAGGCAAATTTACCACCTATATTTGCTCTTGCTATTTGTGTGTGTCATTATGATGTTATAATTGATCTACTTTTCTTTTAATTCTCCTCTCTGGGTTTGTGTTACATCACAGAGTTGTATAAACCTCATAACAGCTTTTGTTTTGCATCTTTCATTGTATCTTCAGTTTCTTTAGTATTTTTTTTTCTCAGTGACATGTTTTGTATTGCAGATCTCTGACATAAATGGTGGAAGTGGTCCTTCATCCTCTTCTAGTGAGGTAATGCCACCAACTGCATGTCTGTGCCTTTTGAGTGGTTCTTTCTTTACGGGGGTTTATCATATGGGATAATAACAATGATGGAGTATAAGTTGATAACAGTTATCTATCTGACTATCTCTTATGTACTCTGTAGCTTTTGCGTGTGTGCTCTGATAATGGATTAATCGTAACATGTACTTGTCCTGTTAGCTATTAAACATGCATTTGGGCGTGTGTTGGGTTGGGGGTTTATAATATCTTATTATGTTCATAGTTTCAACTTTCAACATGTTTGATTATCTGTAGCAGTATCATATATCAAAATTATGACTTCTTCTAACTGTGGAGTTGACTAATCTTTCAAAGACAGGGAAAGAAGTAATACTATATTTATGTTCTTTTTTTGGCTTCAAGAATAACTCATTTGTTTGAAACCTTTTAACATGTGTAATTGAAAAAAAGAAGAAGATTTTTGCGGACCTGTGTACTGCCCAAGAGGAAATAAAAAATTTGAGAGAAGAAGTAAAGTTTTGCAAGGATCATATGCTGCAGGTGTGTATTCTATGTTATTTAATTTGCTTTTTGTATTACTTCAGTGCTTAAATTCCGCTGTTATTGCAGTATAAAAGCATTGCTCAGGCAAATGAAGAGGCATTGAAACAGATGGAACTCTCTCATGAGAACTTCAAAGTTGAGGTATTTGCAATTTCATATTTCCACTGAAAATGAAGATTTTGGGTGAATCATCAAAACAGTAGATTGCATATAAAAGAATTTCAGCGAGATCTTTTATAGCATTTTTACTTTCCAGGTCTTGACCTAAAAGAAATTAATGGGATCTCTCTGTTAAACCTCTCATTAATTTTTTTCCAATCAACTCCGTCTTCCATGAGTTTAACATAGAAGAAACTAATGGCACCTCTAAGTTGAAACTCGTGTATAAAATTCTTTAATTTGCTAATTTTTGCATCATTAATGGAAGCAAGTGAAATAATGAAATGCTGATATTTGTAGAGTTCACAGTGCAATTGCCCCTCATGAATTCGTTTCTTTCACTTCATATATTCACCAGGCTGATAACATGAAGAATTCTCTTGAAGAGGAAATTTTATTGCTTAGAAAGCGGGCTAAGGAACTTGAAGGTGAATGTGACTTGAGGACTAAGGAGGCTGCTTCTGCAAATGCTGGAAAAGACGAGGAACTTGCAGCTGCCTTTTCTGAAATTGCCCATCTTAAAGAAGATTGTTGTTTAAAGATGTTAGCATCTTTTAATTATTAAATATTGTGGATTGTCAATTCAATTGGATTTGCATGTAAAAATTCTTTCATATATTTTGATAGGTCCCAAATTGGAGTCATGGAGATACAAATTTCTTCATTGAAAGATGATTTGGAGAAAGAGCACCAAAGGTGGCGAGCTGCTCAAGCTAATTATGAAAGACAGGTTTGCTCAAGTACTTTGTTTGCATTTTTGGCAATTTCCAAGCATGCTGTTGCTTATTATCTTGACCTTATTCTTGGACCTTGGTAGATATCCACTAAATCATGCTTCTTTAAATTTTCTATCATCAAATCCTTTTGTATGTAGGGTTTTTTGATAATAAATAAAATGTATGTGTTTTATGGTCTTATGGCAGTTTGTTTGTTTAGGTAATTCTGCAGTCAGAAACTATTCAAGAGTTGACAAGAACATCTCAAGCTTTGGCTTCGCTGCAAGAAGAAACATCTGAGCTACATAAGATGTCAGATGCACTCAAATCTGAAAATGTAAATATTTGTCTATAATCAAATTCTTATGCAGGCCTTTCTTGATTTTCCATTTGTTCAGGGAATGACCCGAGTCTATGGGCTGGATATGTATATCACTTTTTAATAGATAACAATTCCTCTAAGTGCACTTCTATAAGATTTGACTTTGTAGACCAAGGGGGTTCATATCCAGCAAAATTTTAATTTTCAGGACTTAATTTTTGGTCATTCAATTTGGTATAGTGGTGTAAATGTTTGCTGTGGTTTCTTATATGCCTTTATTTGTTATTTTTTCATGTTTTGTGTGTGTGTGGGGGAAGGAGGGGCAGTGGAATAGGTCACTCAGATATGTTTTCTTCGATCCAGTTGTATCTGATGTTATTATCGATATAATTGAGCAGATTGAACTGAAGGCTAAGTGGGATGCAGAAAAGAAAGAGCTTGAAGAATTAAAAAGTGAAGCTGATAAGAAATTCAATGAGGTCAATGAACAGGTAAAGGACCTGGTGTCATTTATGGGCTTTTGTATATTGGTCCTTGTTGGATTTTCTCTATTGTTCTGCATGCTCTTTGATTAATGTATTTGAGCTTCTCTTCAGTAGGATCATGATAGTAATCTTAGATGTTTACAGTATAGGGCCATATTATATGTTTCGTTAGTCTATTAATTACCATGGGCTGTTATTGAAAATAAAAGTCATCAATGGCAACTTTCCAGACACTTATGCGACTGCATAATTGTTTGGAAGTCTCCTGCATAACATACTATTTACCCTACTTGAAGAAAAAAGAAAGATACATATGGCATTGCATAGCATAATCTTGTCTTCATTTCAGTTTTAGGACTGTTAACCAGTGGTAGTCTGTTAATCATGTCTTTCTTTAGGGATATAGGGAGTTATATCTAATGTTCTTGGCATTTGTTGTGCCATTATATTTATTGATGAATTGTGTATCCCTTAGAACAAAATATTGTTGAGCCGGCTCGAGGCTATTCACATCAAGCAGGCCGAGAAGGATCGTGTTTCAGCTGGAATAAGTTCTGGAACCACTGCTACAGAAATTGATGATGGGTTACTGAATGTTGTTAACTATTTAAGGAGATCAAAGGAAATTGTATGTTTACTTTTACCTTTTTATTTATTTATTTATTTATAACTTTTCATTTATAATCTGTAAAACATAACCGCAATTGGATTTCTACAGGGAGAAACAGAAATCTCATTGCTGAAACAGGAAAGACTCCGCCTGCAATCTCAGGTATTGTGTTCTCATCTTTCCATTTGGTTTCAGAGTTTTTGCACAGAGCAGTTGCCTACTTGATATTTTGAAAATATAAATGTCGAGTGATTATAACAATGGTATTTTTAGCTTGAGAATGCTCTTAAGGCAGCAGAGACAGCAGAAGCATCATATCGTGCTGAACGGGAAAGTTCTAAGGCCTTATTGTATAGAGAAGAGGAGTTTAAAGGCCTACAGCTTCAGGTTTGTCGATATATTTCCCTTGTATTCTTATTTCCCTTGCACTGGATGCTGTCTATGTAGGTAGGTGCAATTGTTATCATCATGGCTCTGGTCTAGAGTTACTGTTGTGGAAATTAATTCTTAAAATGAACACCTTTGGATGGCTTTCCTGTTTTGTTATTTTTTATTTTCCATTTGTAATGTTGTATTTTGGTATATTTTCTTTCAATAGTATACCTATATATTACTATCACATGCCTTGTTAGTTTTTACAATTTGGTGTTTCTAGGTTAGAGAGTTGAACTTGCTTCGAGAGAGCAATTTGCAGCTTAGAGAGGAGAACAGACATAATTTTGAAGAGTGCCAGGTTTGAATTTTCTGAACTCTATGAGATATGAAGATAAATGGCCGTCTTCAACTCAAAACGCTTTTTTATTTGCCTTAGAAACTCCGTGAAACTGCCCAGAAAGCAAGGTCTGAAGCAGATAATCTTGAGAAGTTCCTCAAGGACAGAGAACATGAGGTGGAAGCTTTCAGGAAGGAGGCTGATATTCAAAGAATGGAGAAACAGCATCTTGAGAAAAGGATCGATGAGGTATCCAATTCTTCCCTTCCCTTCCTCTTTTCCCTCATCTTCCCTTCCTTCCTTAGTACAGGACTTTCTCACTTTGAATGTTTCGGCAGTTGGTTGAGAAGTGCAAGAGCTTTGACGTGGAAGATTATGAGCGTGTTAGAGAAGCTGTTCGGCAGATGCAGGTAATACATGCATTGCAGTAGTCTATTTGGTTTTAAATTCACCTCTCTATGTAGCTTATGTATTCTTTAAGGTATACATTTCTGAGGTCACCTGGGTTGGGGCTGTGGCATGCTGTAAGATTTGCCCTTGACTGAAACATTTGAAGGATAGTGATGTTAGTTGTGTAGCCTGGAGCTTTTACTTGATGCGCAATTTCAATATGATAACACAATAAAATTCTAAATGTGAACTGAATGAAGCATAACATTATTGAAAATGTCGGCCATTATACTAAAAAATGCTGCCCTGCCCCTGGCAAGGATATATATATATATATATATATATATATATATATATATTTGATAATCACATATTATTATATTTAATTTGCCCATTATTGCATATCTGGTCTGGCTTTGATGTTTCTTGCATCGTTTTAATATTTACTATCTGGTTTCCTCTAGGAAACTCTGAAGGAAAAGGATGATCAGTTGGAGGAAATTAGGAAACATGTCTCTGAGAGGCAAGAGTTGATATCAAAACTAGAGCAAGACCTTTCAAGGAACAGAGTGGAATTGAGTCAGAGGGAGTCTAGAATAAATGAGCTTTTGCAAGCTGAGGTATTTGATTATTTTAAGTGTGAAGCACTATCTATCATTATATGTCATACTTTTCTTATCCTTTATTATGCTTTGTGATTTTTATATGTAGGCCTCTTTAAGATCTGAACTCGATAAAATGAAGAGGTCAACAAATCTACATAAGGTCTGTGGGTAGTAAAAGAACTAGACCCTACACAGTGATGATTTGATATTCTCTTCATGTGGTGAAGTCATCTTTTTTGTTAGTCCTATTTCTGATTCTTCCATGACCACTCTATATGCAGAAGAAGTTTGAGAATCTTGTGAAGGAAAAAGATGAACTGAACAAAGAGAATCAAGTTCTGTTGAAGAATTTGGAAGAAGCTCGGCAAGGTATGAGTTGTTTTATCTGGAGAGTTATTGGACTTCACATATGTTTATACTTATTTTGAAGCTTCTGAACAGGGAGAAGAAATGTTGGTGATGCTATTACTGAACAGGCTTTAAAAGAGAAGGAGAAGGAGAAAGATACCAGAATACAGGTATGCTTGGTGGTAACTCTCTTTTTATTCTACTATTTGTTTTTGTTCTTACTGCTAATATTCACTGGTAAAATTGTTTTCAAGATGTTGGAGAAAACATTAGAAAGGCACAGGGAGGAGTTGAAGAGAGAAAAAGAAGAACATAGGACAGAAAAAGCAAGGCGTTTAAAGACTCAAAGGGCATGTACGGAGTCCATTGAGACTGTCAAACAGGTAGACCTTAGAAGTCAAATTTCTATAAAATTTTGTCTCCTTTGTTTCT
This sequence comes from Ipomoea nil, assembly GCF_001879475.1. Taxonomy (NCBI): domain Eukaryota; kingdom Viridiplantae; phylum Streptophyta; class Magnoliopsida; order Solanales; family Convolvulaceae; genus Ipomoea; species Ipomoea nil. The sequence goes on along the minus strand of NW_017617241.1, from coordinate 2,040,819 downwards.
ACGCATTGCATATCCTCTTTTTTTTTTTTTAAATATATATAATTTCATGTTTGATGGAGAAAGCTGTTACAATGGGCTTCAATCTGATGCCACTCTAAAGTCATCTGTATATGTTAAAGCAATTATTGTTTAGTCAGAAACATTTCTCTCCATGTGTCAAAGTACTGAAGTTGCATGCGTGCCACTTGTGTCAAAATTTTAACATTTGTATCAAATTTCCCTATCAACATTACAGCAACAATCAAAGCTAACAGATGAACTTGAGAAGCATAAGCAGGCTCTTAAAATGTTCACAGATGAGGGTGAGAAGTCAAGGCAACCCAAAGGTGGTCAGTCTGAGGTATAATGCTATTCTCTTCTCCAATTTAATGAGTGATTTCCTGTTTACTTGATGTAAGATAGTAGTGCTGTTTACTTGATTTCCAGTTGTTCGGGAGTTAAGTCAATGCCTGAATTTTCTTTTGTTAGGGTACATCAGTGGATCAGCTTCTTGCTGGCACCCGATTAGCAGACTTCACTGCTGCTTATCTCCAGGCTGTTAATAATTTTGAACAAGTTGTTCAACCTATTTGCATTGAGGCTGGAGTTTCCACTGCTGCAGACATTTCTTCTGGTCCAGAGATTTCATTATCAAGTGGTACTATATGCCTGCATTTTTGCTTGTTTATCTTTCATTAGTACTGCCTCTGATTTATCTACTTTATTCAGTTGCCAATCATTGAGAAATATCATGATTTATATTCTAGGTCCTGCAGTATCTTTAGTGCTACCAACCAGTTTGTCGACTATCTCCAGTTTGACAAAAACAGAAGATGAAAGAGAGAAGAGATTAGTGTCGTCAAAGATGAGCTCTGAAACCCGTAAAACAGGGAGGAAGCTGGTCCGACCTCGTATCCTGAAGCCTGAAGAGCCTCATGATGATATAGAGATGCAAGAAGTGGATGCAACTGCCAGCAGTGGAAAGCCCTTGGCTTCTCATGCTGTGGAAACTCAAGAGAATCCCATGCCAACATCTCAGCCATCTGTTCGTAAGCGTCCATCTGCTACGTCTACTTCAGAGTTACAAGAAGAAACTCCGACTTCAGAAGAAGCAAGCACTCATGTGCAGCCAGTGCTGAAAAAGCCCAAGGGTCCAGAAACCTCACAGGAGGGTGGTGAAGTAAAATCTGTGGTTAATTTTGTTCCTGAGTCTGTTCTTGCTACTGAAGAATATGATGTTGGAGATCTGACCCAGGGTTTTAAGGAGGAAGATGATGAAAAGGATGAAGCAGGGTCTGGAGGGGAACAGGGTGAAGATGTTTCAGTAGATACAATAAATCAGGCCAACTTGCAGAATGACAGAAGTGATGTGGTAGATGACATTTTGGATAGGTCTGGTGAAACAGCTATACAGGATGATCAATTGAACTTTCAGGTGCAACAAGATATTCATCAGACAGCAATAGAATCTGGAAGTGAAAAGGAAGAGGGAGAGCTGGTTGCAGATATTACTGATATTGAAGGTGGTAGTAACCTGTCAATGGGAAGTCCAGATGTTGAAGGCCAGTCTGAACAAACAGTAACGCCTGAGAATTTGACTGGTGTAGATGAAGATCCCTTTATTAGTTTGGCCTCTGAAACTGGTGAGGTTGATTCTTCTCGTGTTCTTGACGATGAGAAGACTGATGGAGGAGAAGAATTAGTTGAAGTTCAAGACAAAATGAATGATGGTAGTGATCGGGTCATGGCAGAAACTGATCAGGTCCCAGAAAGTGCGCTGACTACTAGCGAGAAACCATCTACCAGCAACAATCCTGTTGTGGACTTGAAGGAAGAGAATCCGGGTATTGCAACAGACACAGAGGAAGCAACGCAATCAACTGTTACTAGCAGAAGCTCAACTACAATTAATTTGATGGAGAGGGCAAGGGAAAGGGCAAGGGAGAGACAAGGACAGCATACTACTCTTGCACACCCCTCTGCTCCGACCAGGGCCCGTGGTAGACTACATCGAGGTCGTCAAGTACGTGGTGGGCGTAGTGGGCGTGGGCAAACACCTGGTTAAATGTTGCAAATCATGGGATGTTTCAGTGCGTAACAGGCACACTGACTTGAAATGGTGAATAAGTGTGGCGGATGAGGTCCTTTATTGGGAAGGACCGGAACAATTTGGTTTTGATTTACTTCGAGTCTGTAGCCTTAGTATTAAATATTTACCTTTCAGAATTTAACTATATTCTAGTTAGCTCTATTTCTTTCAGTTTTCACTCTACTTCAGGTTAGCCCTAATTCCTTTGGAGTCGGTAAATCCTGTTATCACAATCTATACCAGATCTTAAGTAATCCATAAGTAGATTGCATTAGTTTAACATTTGTTTACGATTGGGTAGATTATGATATAAGATGTAAAGGCATCCTAGTTAATACCTCAAATACTTGCGAGTATTTACTCATTGATTTTTTTGTATAATTTTATTGCAAAACATGCTATTTGGTCACCTTTAAGTTTCATTTTAGATTATTCTACTAAATAATCAAGCTATATTGACAACCACACAACACTGATGGGTTTATAGAATCGTTTGTCATGACTTCCAAAGAGCGGCTAATAGGACTGAAAATATTAATAACTATTTGCACAATTCCATGGAAAATGAGAATAAATGCCGTTAATTGTCCAAATCTTCAAAAGGACAATATTTTCTATCACAATAAGCTTGTATAGTTGATGGCATGTATATGATTTACAAAAGGAAAGTCAAAAATGGGCCCCAAAAAATAGGATATCAATAATCATGAATCAGCAACCCCAACGCCATTCGCTGGATTCCAAGCTAATTAGATATCAGCAGACAACAGTTCAGCTATTTAAGCAACTGCAAACCAATTCTTCCTAATACGGCAGTGTGTAGCACACGATTTGGTGTTCCACCTCAATCATCAATGTCGTGTACCCATGCCAAATCTGTCAATAAAATGTTCAGTGATCCTATTTATATAACCAACATACTTAACAGCCAAACCTACAAATAATCCAATCTCCGTATTTTAGTCAACTACTATAAGAAAAAATCATTAAAAAAAAAAATACTTGTTTGCTAAGGTACAAATATGATAGAAAAAAAAAAACATCAAACCTTGGAGTACAGATTCAACAGCAGCATTTGGAATTAGTAAACCAACAATCCGTTGATTGTCTGTTGTGGTCTCAATCCGAACAACACGAATACGTCTATGGCTTTGGCGAGCCTGAATTCAGATGTTTAAATTAATTCATGATGGTGCTGGGAATACATCAAGGGTTAAGCACTCAATTCAGATCACAGAAAACAGAGCTGCTGGGATACTCTTCCAGCAAAAAAAGGAGTTTGAACCTTTTGCTATATCAGTAGATCGTGAAAAGCTTCAAAATTTTGTACTGAATGATACCAAATTATGTAGCATCAGGGGCATAGATTTGCCCAAATTCTATTAGGAGAGCCATCACCGGCTGTAAAACAAAGCCCGAACTGGCAACTGCCACAAGCACAGGCTGTTTTCTGTGACAGGGACTACTACTTTGGCAGATAATATAGCACAATGACTGCTTTTTAATATCACATTCTGTGTATTATAGCTTTGAAATAATTATATATAGCATGCCCTTTAGAAGGATAAAATTATTTCAAGTAGAGAAAAAACCATAAAACCTGCTTGGAAAGAGCCTTCTCAATTGTTCCCCACACTGGAAGTACAAGGCCACCCAAGACATTCACTTCCTGTAATCGTCTGCCAACCGTACAGAAATTGCCCAACTTACAATTCGGGCCATGCATGCACTGTAAATGAAGCAAGCGCATAAAAATAGGCTATACAACACGATTTAGCAGAAAATATGTACATAAATAAATAAATAAATAAATAATTAATTAATTGAAATGCGCACAATCCCAGATGAGTGCAGATTCAGAAACTTAGACTGCTTGACCAAATTCCAAGAAACTTAGCTAATGTGCATACTATCATTATTAAGTATACATATTCTTATAAAACCAAGTGTGCATATACATTTAATAAGCAAGTTCTTTTGTATAGCTAAACTAGCTTAAGCTTTCAAAGTTTTAAGACTTAATAACTATCAAACTTGTCTGCACATCCCATAAGCTAGGCGTGCATATCTCACCAACTTAACATGCATATTCCATTTGTCCAAAATTTAATCCATTATTTGTTAATAAATTCATTTTTATCTTCTTTTTCCAATTGCATCTCACCATCTAAATTAAATCAAACTTTATGTACCCTTCAAGAATCAGTTATTATGAAAATACACCAGTTAGGTGGACTATAGATTAACGATTGGGATAACCAGCAATTACTGAGTTCAATTACTATCAACCTTATTGTTTTTAGCAACACAGAAATAGAAAGACAAGGTCCTCCCGGCATACATAATAGGAATCCATAAATTAAGCTTCTTGTATCATTGACTACCCTCTGACCAGCTCTCAATCCATTCTTCAACCATAGAGTTCATTTCAACAAGTTGAAAATTTACCCCTTTTTTACAACAAATGTTGGCCTGTCTAACACACATATTTGTCACCTATAACACAGATATAAATACCATAAAATAACAACTATATACACCTAAGTAAGATTAGTAAGTATTTCAAGTCACATAGCTCAATAAATCAATTACATGCACATAGATTAAAAATAATTCTGTATAATTACCTAATTCTGGATGTTTAGTGACTACTAAAATCTTCAGTCAATAAGAAAAGCCCCTCCAATATTGAAAAGAAGAAATCTAAAATGAAAGTTTTAATCAATGCATACTTTAGACAAATATAATATTGAAGAATGTCACCTGCTTCGATGAAACTTCATATTCATCATCCCAGCCACTACGAGCCTTTTCTAATTTAGATATTTTCCTGTATTTTTCTTGCAACTCAGAAAGAGGCATCTCCCTAGAGAGTGAGAAGCGATAAGGAAAATATCATCAGCAAAACAGGAGGGAGGTGGTGATCCACACACAAAAAGGTAATTGCTACAAGATATTACAAATCACAAAGAAGCTCTCCTGAAGCCAAATAAGTAAAAGTTAGATTACCGAAGGGATTCTCCCAGAGTAGGACGGAATAGCTTGTACATTCCAGAAAATGAACTGAAATAAATAAGTAAATGAACAGAAGAATAAAAATTTGCTTTTATACATCACACAAGCAGAATTGAAATTTAATCATACTAAGAAGCACAAAACAAGTGTTGGAAACTCATAAAAGTGAAAGTAGAATAATCAACATAAACTTACATCATTGTTTAATCATTTTAGAATTTATGTTTTACTTTCAGACTAGATACAGATTTTGATGAATAAATAAATAATAATCTTGTGGATACTAAAAGAATATTGAATAGAATGAATGCAGAGCTTTACTCACGCCAAAGTAACTCTAAATTGTGCATAAGCCCCATCACTTTTAAACAACATACAAGTGGAGAAGTTAGCCACACTCTTTTACTAAGAGAGTTGACAAACTGCTAAATCAAGAACTTCAAAATAGTGTTTAAAGAAATACCAAATGCATTTAAAATAATAATAATAATAAATCAGTAAACCCCACAGAAGGAACTAGTGAGACCCTCGGGGCAACAGTTCCCCTTCATTATCCCAAATGCAGAAGCACACATGAACAGTGCCACTCACTACCCCTACCGCTACCAGCCCTACCACTGCCCACCTCAGACCCATCCAGCGTCGCTATGGCTACCCACCATTCATATTTTCATGTGAAGAAACGAATCCAAACTTATCACATTTTGAGTTTTCAGTATCACAAGTTTACAAAATAGGAACATGTAATCTAATTTCCAATGGAAAACAAAACCGGAAAGAGTTTTCAAAACAGTGAATGGAAGACGGCCTTTAAATTTGTAACCCCCATGATTTCTGATTACATGCATTTTATTTTTCTTCCTTCACAAGCTGCTGATGTAAGATCATCATTCAAGTAGAAAACGGAAGCCAGAATTTCCTGTCAATCACTCATAGTATGATTTCCAACTGATATTGCACAAGTTTGAATATAGAGATCACATTGAAATTGATGAAAGAAGATTGGTAAATTCCTTCAACAAGCACAGTGCTTTAAGGGTTTAAGCAGTTCTAAGCCAGTTTACTAGATTTCCTTCCCCACATACTTTTGTTATTCCTCTACCATGTTACTTGTAATCCATTTTCTTCTCTTACACCCTGGTGACCTTCATTCTGTTGCAAATACCACTAGCAGAATAAAGTAGGTAACCCAGATCAGTGGACCAGTGGTCACACCCCCTTTTGTGCATCAACTATCAAATTCCACTCAGATATTTATTTATTAATTTCAAAGCAACATTTGGACAGCTTCAGTTCATCACCAAAAAGATAACTGATAAATAACCACATCTTTGAATTGTAAAGCATAATCATTAGACAGACTTCATCTCTCTATCCTCTTCACTTACACCTTGCACTTCAGATGAGCCTAACAAGGCTCAAGTTGTGTAGCTTCCCACTTTGGAACAAGACTACGGAAAGGTATAAGATTGTATAACACCATAAAAACATAACCAACTTCCTTATAAACCTTGATTTCACTATGAAGTGATGCTAATATACTACAAGTCTACAACAGCAATCTCAGTCACACTTGTATACATAAATCAAATAATATCAAAAAAAATAACGCCAAAAATGAAGAGAAGAGGATAAAAAAAAAATAAAGTAATAACTTTAATACCCCTCTAGTGCCAACAAAAAGTGTCGCCTTCCCAACCATTCTCTCTTAGATTCATAGAATCCAATAAAAGTTGAACCCGACTCATCTTTCTGCTTTTCTTCAAGCAATGCAGAAGCAGACTGCACAGAAACAAGATAAAACAAGTAGTAAAGCTTGGAAAAAGGGGGAAAAAAATTAGAACAACATGACAGTTTTAATGGAAGATACCTCCCAACTGAATCCACGGTCCAGTGTAAAAGTAAACAATATGGTCGATGCCCCAGACAAACTGTCAACATGAACAGTCTGAAATATACTGATTTAGATGTCTTTTTTTTAACGAATAAGAATGCACATTCAAATGTGTTTTGGAAAAATGCATTAATACATGAAACTAGTAAGAGTAATAGCATAACACCATAACCTTAGGATTTCCTCGTAGTTCAACAGTGTTGGCTTTCATATCAACAATCCCAGAGTCTAAATTTCCTTCCATCCGGGCATTCTGAACAATAAGATCTAGAATGCTGACAAATAACTCAAAGAGCCTATTCTGTATTTCAGGTGGCAGCCCTAACAGCCGATTAAGAAAACGTCCAACATCATGCATGTCTGAATCAACTATACGTCCAGAAATCTTTCCAGAGTCCTTCCCACTACCTTCATAACGGTTTTAAACAAAAATTTAAAAAGAAAAATGTAAAGAATTCATCAGCAATATTTAAATGGCCCTTGTTATCTGAATCCTAACTCCCCCACCCCTTCCAACAAATAAGTTGAGTGTGTTAAGATATAATGGAAATTGGAAAGGGGTAAGTAGAGATAACCACATATGTGAATATAATGCTTATGGATAAAGTGCACAAGTATATACAGAAACACTTTGCACATTAGAAATTGGAAAGGGGTAAGTAGTGATAACCATATATGCATATTTAATGTGGATGCATAAAGTGCACAAGTAAATATGGAAATGCTTGGCATATTAACTCAAACAATAAAAATGAAACAAATTAAATATTAACTAGTCTTTTAACTGTTAAAAGAACATAATTCTGTAAAAGGAAATTGATGCACAACGCCGAATCACAAAATTATGTACTACCAAGCACTGAGTCTCTTATTATTCCAACAGAAACAAGAGCAGCTTTCCCCTTTACAATGAAATCCTGTGTTTCCTCTTGTTTATCAGCTGAACATCCTGGTGGAACAACAGGCAAAGACTCCTGTCCAGAAAAGAAAGAAAAAAGCACATTATTTAGACTACCAAATGTTTACTTACATCCATTAAAAACAGCACTGTAACGACAATATCATGTAACATACTAGCTCCATGATTCCTCTGTATAGCATCATCAGGGCTCTTTTTCCGAAGGCACTATCATAATTATAAGCACTTAAGGATGGTCCAGCCCTGCAACATACTCAAGTAGAAAAAGTCAATAAAATATATACAACTGAATAAATGACAACTTTAAAATCATAATACATTGAACCCACCTACGGTCTCCTTGTGTAAGTGCCCCAAGTGACTCCAAACGCTTAGCAACAATTGATGCAAACCGCCGTTCACCACCAAGATTTGTAAAAAGCAGTCTGTAAAACATACAAAAGAATGATGTATTTTTAAATTGTAAGATTTAGAGAATCCGTGGTCATAACCTGCTCATGCAGCAAGAAAATTAAGTGATTGGTTGGCCTAAGTTACAGCTTTTTCAACCATCATCTAATTGGTTTTGAGTCACATTGTTCACTTACATGGCAGCACACTTGGATGCCCAATTAGCAAACTTAGTGCTTGTTTAGTTAAAATTTGAAAAAGCAGTCCGCCAAGAGATAAGAAGTCTTAAATGTGCAAAGATGACATCCAAGTCAATTGCCACAAAGCAAGTCATGGTTCAAAACCAACCGGGGAAAGACTTTTTTGCCACAACTGATGACATTAAAAGGATTGGCCAAAACTGGAACTTCTCAAAGAGGAATGCCCTTTTTGGTTGTCTACCCCGTAAGAAAATGTTCCTTCAGGAAATTCAACAAATTCCGAATCTTACAAACTTGAGTATTGCTATACAAATAAATAAAATTAAAATGTGTTTGAACACCTATATGGCAGCAATTCGATATGTTAGAAAACTGGCATGAGATGTATAAAAACTACTAACAAAACTTTTTTCCGCAAATAAGACTGTTATAATCTATGATTGGGCCAAGGTCACTGACCTGGGCTATTATGCACATGGGTCAAACCACACTAAAAGATTGAATCCAATCAATTAGCTAGTCCCCCTCAAGTGGACAACTGGGCCATTTTGAATCTAACCAGTTGACCACAAAATTGGATTGGACCCTCCCCTGAAACGAAAGCTCTAGACGCCACCAATACCACGGGTAGACAACCGGGTAAACACAAAGTGGACCGAACAGGCTGTGATACCATGTTATAATCTAAAATTAGGTCAAGGTCACTCAACTGGACTATAATGCACATGGGCCAAACCACACTAAAAGATTGAATCCAATCAATTAGCTAGTCTAACCCATGGCCTTATGAACTTATATATTCTCTCTTATTTTTTCAATGTGGACTCTTAACAAAGACTAAAAGCATAAAATCACAATTATTCTAGGAAACAAGTAGTTTGTGATGTTAGGAAAACTTATGCTCATGCTCTCTGAACTTGCACAGAAACTGGAGGTCTATGCACTGTACCAGAAGATTTACAAAATGGGAACCTTCTATCCAGGCTATCCTGCATAATTTACAGGGTGCCCTTTTGTTGCACAACTCCAACAGTATACACAACCCAGCATGATACAACACAGCGGCATGTAACAAACAATAATTGAGTCTGCTTTCCATGGTGGTTGAATGTTTTCAAGGAAGATAAGCAAAACAACTTACAACAGTATCATCATTCACCATCACATGCAGAACTAATTATTCATGGGGAAATATAAGTTGTCACTACCTGTACTCAGGTGCCGAAGCTTGATTTGATCTATGAGTCCTGCCAAACTGCTGGATTGCTCGGTCAGCACTCCAAGGCAACTCCAGAGTTAAGTGAACTCTTCTTCTCTGTCACAAAAAAGGAACGCAGGTCTTAATAAAAAGCAGATCCCGTCAAAAAAGACAGTTTAAAAATCCAGGATTGTAAGGCAACTGAACCAAAACAACCATACTACCAAGTATCAAGACACATTTAGAGATGCGACAAAATACATGAACTCAAGCTTTTACCTGATTTAATGCCCTTCTATCAGCTTGCAAAGAAACACCAGCTGACCCAGCTTCAGAAATAATAGCTATGAGCTTTTTGCCATCCATGAATAGCTGCTTCTCATGCATATTGACCATTTCCATTGTTACATCTTTCCTATATTAACATGAAAAGTTGGCAAGTTACTGTTGAAATTGAGGATTGACAGGCCTGGCGGGTGGAGAATAACCACCACCCGCCAGTTAGGCGCATAGTTATCACGGCGCCTTGTTAATTTGTGGAGCCCCCTGACCGCCTTGTTGACTAGGTGCCCGCCTAGGCGACAAGTTAAAAAAGAAAAAAAAAATTATATATATATATATATATATATATATATATATATATATATATATATATATACACACACACACACACAAGTGGCAGGCAGTGAGCATTGCCTCTGCCCACTGTCCCTAATATATATATATATATATATATATATATATATATATATATATATACAAGTGGCAGGCAGTGAGTTGTCCCCACTGCCAGCCTAATGTAATAACTTTATTTGGATTATAAACCAAAACAAAGACAAAAAATGCTCTCAAGTCAGCGAGAAAGAAGACTGCGAACAGTGCGAACTGCGAAATGAAGAAGAAAGAAGAAACTAGAAAAAAGAACAATGACTCACAGCGTCGCAGCAGTGGGACGGCGACGGCGACGGCAGCGGGAGGGAGGGCGGCGGTTCTTCTTCTCTACGCTTATTAGGGTTTTAGGTCTACCATTTTTTAAAAAGAAAAAAAAAAAACAAACAAACAAATGGATCGGGTTTCCAGGTTGGACGCCGGTTCGACGTCCATGTCGTCGCCAGTTTGACGTCGGTGGAGACAGGACGCCAAGGTGTCGCCTAGGCGACGCCGTGATAACTATGGACTTAGGCGGAAGCAAAATATGTGAGAACCAAAGAAGAAGAGAATAGAAAGAGTATATTATAATGAAAGATTACAATAGATTGTATCTCTTTTGTGTATACGTACCTCTATATGTACTAAACTACATACTAAATTAACCTAATAGGAATAGGAAACTACTAATAAGAATAGGAAACTAGGACAGATTTCCTAATATTCAACACTCCCCATCAAGCTGATACATCTGGAAGTTCCAAGCTTGGATTAAAACAAACATTCTACCTCACTCAAAATTACAAATGAAAATTAAATGCAACTAGAGGATAACAGTGCGAGATGGCTTCGGAGGGACAATGCTATACCGCCTATACATAACCCTTGGGAATGAAGGCACCAGGGGCGAAGCTTGTCATGAACATCCTTTGGAATGAAGGCACCAAGGGTAAAGATTAACACGAACACCATCACATCAACATAAGCACTCTAGGATGGATGACTTCAAAAGAGATTGCGCTATGTCCGACCCTTCCTTGGGAATGAAGACGAATGCACCAAGAATGGAGCTGAACACAATCCTTGGGAATAAAGATGAGCACACCAAGGACGGAGCTGAACATGATCTTTGGAATGAACACACCCAGGATGAAGTTGAACACGAACCTCGAGAATGAAGATGAACACACCAAGGATAGAGTTGAACATGAACAACCTCCAAATAACACAAGAGAGCGGTAGAGGCGAAAAGGGAGCAAAGAATACCAAAGGATGCAGTAGAGCCCATAGTAATGAAGATAAAATAGCAAAGGACAGTAAAGGATAACACACCGATTGTAGATAGTCACACTCCCCCTTACTTGAAACATGGGAAATAATCAAAGGCCTTTATAGTAATGCTGAAACTGAACACCCATGGGATAAGGTATACCGGAGATAAAGAAACAAACACGGTTATACCAAAACACAAACACCTTGGGGAAAAGTTTAGCAACAAAGCCTTCAAATTTCACCAAAAAGTCAAAAAATGGCAAGAGAATCTGTCTTAAGGGATGTTTGACCGACGTTGACTGTTGACCGGCAAAGTTGACTGGCGTTGACCGTTGACCGGCAGAGAGAGATCTGGCCGGAAAACAGTGGAGGATTCCCGGCGACGGCGGTGGCGCGTGAGGCGTCAGATGGCGACCAGATTTAAGGTGAAGGCTCGCGACGAGGTTCCGAGTAAGCTGTGGTGTCGATTTGGGAGAAAAACCACAAGGTATGCATCGGAACGAAGAAGCAGTCGAGGCTGTAGCGGCAGTGGCGGCGGTGGAAAGAGAGTATTTATTTTAGGGTTTATTTAGGTTTTAGGCTCTGATACCATGTTAAAATTGAGGATTGATAGGCCTGGCGGGTGGAGAATAACCACCACCTGCCAGTTAGGCGGAAGCAAAATATGTGAGAACCAAAGAAGAACAGAATAGAAAGAGTATATTATAATGAAAGATTACAATAGATTGTATCTCTTTTGTGTATACGTACCTCTATATAATATACTAAACTACATACTAAATTAACCCTAATAGGAATAGGAAACTACTAATAAGAATAGGAAACTAAGACAGATTTCCTAATATTCAACAGTTACCATAAGATAACAAACTACTATTTTGTACAGTCAAAACAAGAGACTTACGTGTTTCGTGCCTGATAGGAAACACCCTTTCCACCAGACGTCCTAACAAGCATGCCTCGCCTCCCTGTAATCTCTGCAACTTCGTCAGGACCTCCAAGCTGCAGAATGAATTACAAAGTTGAATACCAAAAAAAAAGTGTGAAGTTGTTACAAATGCACAGTGCAGATTATGATTTTTGTTTTTTCTAAATGCATGCAAGAAGAGAAATTGGAAAAACCTGATCAATAATATCATCCAATGGATTGTTAGGGAGGTCCAGTGAACGAATTATATCCAAAATTTTTAATTTTCGGCCAACAGCTCCTTCATACCTTAAGTCACAATCAAAGTGTTTTAGAAATGTAAGTTCAGGCTTAATGAACTTTGACCATTCCTGGAAATATATCTTACCTTTTAGAAAGTTCAGCAACATATGCATGCCTCGCTTGGATGTATTCATCTGTTTTTTCCTTGCATGTAGGGCAGGACCAATCCCCAGACACAGCACCTATAACAGGTGGAACTACACATGCGGTATGGACAAGTTGACTGCAACATGAACACTGCAACAACTTCTTCCTTTCCTAGAAGACAAGACAACATTTTATATATATATATATATATATATATATATATATATATATATATATATATATATATAAACCTACAGAAAACAAAACCAGCAACTCTTGAAATAAATATACCTCTTCTAAATTGCAAATATCACAAATCTGAAATTCATCATCATCAGACTCAGTAGATTCATATTCAGAATCAACTGCATATTTCAAAATTAACTAATCAGAAATATAATAACCTTGAGCACAAGCACCAGAGATTAAAAGCAACAGTCATGCCAACTGGGAAACATTGTAGGCAAATGAGGTAGGTTCCAAAAAGTATAAAAAAAAAAAAAAAAAAAAGAAAAACCAACATTGTTTAATACTGTGGAACCATAAAACATGAATAACACATTTATGAAGGAAGTAATAGAGTATTTGATTAAAAAACTAGAATTTGGAATATCCAAATTTATAATCAAATGAAAAATAGTCCAAAAGGTAAATGCATAATATCCAGGAATCAATTGATTTACTTTCTGACTCTTCATCACTTTTGTCATCTCTTGTAGTCTGCCACTTAGCAACTTTCCTCACACGGCCTCGAAATGATACATCAGGTGTTGCCAAATGTCTCTTTCGTTGAAGCTCTTTCACACTTTCCTCTAACATTCAAATCAGAAAGTGAAACTGGCAGGGAAAACAGAAGGTGCATAACATAAGGAGAAAGACATGCATACCTGGAAGTTCTTCAGGCTTTTCAGGCAAAGGATAATTCTCTTCAACCAATTTTAGTAACAATTCACGAGGTCCAGAAATAAAATCATCAAGTTCAAGACCCTAACAAAAATAATAGTAAGACAAACTAAGTGACATGCTTTATTTATGGAGAAGTGCAGGATGCAAACCCTCACACTTACATATTTTGATACAGCTTCCTCAGTTCGCGCTTCTCCAGTACTTTGCAGGCCTATAACTACACATTTATTTTCCGTCAAAGCTTGCTTAGCAAGTCTAACTACTGCAGGCACCTTAGCTGACATGCAGATGTGTCTAAAGAAACGCTATAGTGGAGCAAAGCAAAGTCGAAATAGTTATTACACCACGAAGATAATAATTTTCAGGACATGGTTCATCAGCAATGAATATGAAAACAACCTGATGGTTGGCCCAGTAGAGTCTCCAAAGCTGACTATAATTGGGTTTAGTGTCAGTGACAAATGTACTGGCTGAAAGCAATTCTACTCTTAATTCAGCCCAGAACTCTGCCGCTTTTTTATACATTTCCTACAAATTGCATAATATTAGAAGGGAACATAGGGTTGGATACCATAAATTAAAATCCAAAGTAAGAAATAAAGTTGCCCAAAAAAACATAAATCAGCAGCATAATCCACATGATACTATGATAGACACTAAAAATTAATAACAACAGTACATAAGCATTGAGAAACCAGAAGATGCAAAGAATATTTTATGGAAGCAATTGCGCCATCTCAATGGTTGCCATTTTCATTAAAAGAATAGGCAGAATCAAAAAGATGAAACTCCAGAGTGCCAGTTAAAAATGGGAAAAAGAAAAGTAGTTCAGTCAAACAAATGATAAGCCATGTTCATGTAACTTGACTATTCTTGTATGTATTAAAAATCTCCCTACTTTCAAGGAAAAAGAACTTGCATTCTAAAATGGTTTGATTCATTTTTATATACAAGGTCTCGTCAAGCTGATCTTCAATAGAGCATCAAATGACTTGGTTAGGTTTATAACAGCAATTACTTTTACATTGTAGAACTAGTCTGGAATCCTTCATGTCAAAAAATATAACATTGGATGGAAAGCACAATCAGACTCATCCGATGATCTGCAGAAGGCAACGTGCGCCTTAAAAAACTATTTAATATCTTAATTGCAATGAATCTAAACATAATTTTAACTTCCTGGCCAACTTCTTTGATGTCAGTATGACCAGAAAACTTCATCTTACCATCATCTTGGGCTCTAGTGGTACTTCAACCACTTCAAATTCAACACCTTTGTAGCTCAGAGTACGACAAACATACATACCCCTATAGAATCAAACAGTCAAATAATCATATTTTTAATTTTCTTAATATAGCATTCTTATTTTCAAAACAGGATCATTAATTCAAACCTTGCTTTCATGTCCATGGCAACAAGTTCAAGTGCCCCAACACCACCTTTCTCCATAGCACCTGGCATCCCAAAAATGAAGGGTAGAAACAGTTATGTGCTCCCGTCATGGGCAAGAAAACATAAGATAAAAGGAAGAAAGAATAAAAGTTGGAAAAAAAAAAAACACTGGGTTTGCTTGAGACCCAAAACTCCCTTAAACCCTTTATGGGATTGAATTTTTGCCTTCCTTTATTCTAAATAACACTCCCTTGTATAGGGATGATTACAAAGATTCCTAAACAAATTTGGGAGTTTCTAAATAATTAATCTACCTAATCTAATTAGAAGACTAAAAGTAATAAGTTAAATAACTATTTAGTAATTTCTAAATAATTATTTAGTAGTTTCTTAATATCTAAACTATGTAATGTAATAGTAATAAAATAAGACTTCCTCAGCATGTATTACACCCGTCCTGGACATCAAGCTTGCCCGCAAGCTTGATAACCTTGCGCATCATGTAGCCAACATTTCCCATGATCAAATGGCCTCACCAAAAGAATTGCCAATGGGGAAGCCACAATTAGCATTCTAAGGATCAACTAACGAGCCAACAGTAGTGAGGAGGACCCCAATCTTGGACATCATTTGAATGAGTTAGTTGGAACCACCATGTTGGGTGATGAGGAAGACTCCAAAGATCAAGACTGACCCATACCTTGTGACACAACCATGAAATGAGATGGGGCTGTAGTCTGTAGAGTGGTGAAATAACCCTCCCACGCAGTGGATAGTTTTTGGAAAGGGCACAACACCTCAATTTCTGTAAAATCAGCAGCCTTCTATGTTGAATCAACATTAGGCTGATCGGCTTAAACGTTGGCCTACATCGGCGCTGTCTCAATATGTGGGTGATCAACAATGATTGTGAATGATGATTGGGTGATCAACAATGGTTGTAAATTATTCTCGCATGACTTGGGAATAATTTGTTACTTTTGTTGACAATTATTCTCGCATGACTTGGGTATACTTCATGAGGAGTTGGTCTGAATTGTTTTCTCATTTTCGGGCTTTTTGTGTTGAGATAAAAATGCAATTTCATACTCATGTGCATATCATGCGAAGTGATAATGCTAAACAATACTTTTTTGAACCTTTTTCCTCTTATATGCGTGAACATGGTCTTTTTACACCAATAATCTTGTGTCGACACTCCATCTTAAAATGGGGTTGCTGAAAGGAAAAACAGCCACTTGTTGGAAACTGCTCGAGCTCTCCCGTTCCAAATGCAAGCTCCCAAACATTTTTGGGCTAATGCAGTTTCTACTGCACGTTTTTTGATCAACCGTATGCCATCTTCCGTATTACGTGGAACAACACCCTTGTAGAACTTTATGTAGAGAAGCATATGTATTGAACACTCAATCAATTCTAAGTTGTACAAAGAAGCCTATATATATACAGTCTAACAGAAGACCAGCCACTAATTCGAATTTCAAATGGGTAGCTGAGAGCAACCCTCTAACAAACTTCTAACACTCCCCCTCATGTTGGAGTATAGATATCAAACATGCCCAACTTGTTACATATATATAACACCCGACTCTCACAAAGCCCTTTCGTGAATATATCAGCCAGCTGATCACCGCTCCGAACGTGTGTAAGAGATATTAGTCCCTGCTCCACTTTCTCCCGTATAAAATGGCAGTCAACTTTAATATGCTTCGTCCGCTCGTGAAAAACTGAATTACTCGCGATGTGTATGGCAGCACAATTATCACACCACAAATCTATTGGTAACTTCACTTCAACACCCACTTCTTTTAGAATGTTATGCACCCAGACTATTTCACTTGTCACGTGAGCCATAGCCCTATATTCCGACTCTGCACTTGAGCGCGACACCACATTCTGCTTCTTACTCTTCCACGAGACGAAGTTGCCTCCTACATACACCACAATAGCCCGTCATAGATTTTCTGTCACTCGGTGAACCAGCCCAGTATGCATCAGAGAACGCCTCAACACGCATATACCCGTGGTCAGCGTAAAGAATCCCTTTTCCAGGAGCACCCTTCAGATACTTCACAATTCGAATAACTGCTTCCCGGTGAGTTTGCGTAGGCGCACTCATGAGCTGACTAACCACACTCACTGGAAACGCAATATCCGAACGGGTAATTGTGATATAATTCAACTTTCCCACTAACATCCTGTACCTCTCCGGATCTTCAAACGGCTCCCCCTCTCCTGCCAACAACTTCACACCTTGTTCCATGGGCGTGTCACACGGTTTTGACCCAAGCAGCCCTGTGTCACCGAGCAAGTCTAACACATATTTCCTCTGTGAGAGAAATACACCCTTCTTAGAGCGTGCCACTTCAATTCCCAGAAAGTACATCAGCACTCCCAAATCCTTAGTATGAAACTCAGTTCCGAGAAAGGACTTGAGAGCCTAGATCCCACCTGCATCACTGCCTGTAATTACAATATCGTCTACATACACTACTATCAACAAAACACACCCATAGTTAGTATGTTTGTAACAATACCGCGTGTGATCATATGCACTTCGCTTCATTCCAAATTCAATAATCGCGTTGCTAAACCTTCCAAACCACACACGCGGAGACGGCTTTAGCCCATATAAAGACTTCTTCAGCTTGCACACTTTCCCAGACTCCCCTTGAGCAACAAACCCAGCGGTTGCGCCATATAGACCTCCTCACGCAAATAAACCATGTAAGAAGGCATTCTTCACATCAAGTTGGTACAAGGGCCAATGACTCGAAGCTGCCAAAGAGATAAATATACGCACATAAGTTAACTTGGCTACTGGAAAGAACGTCTCGGTATAATCTATACCGTATGTTTGTGCGTACCCCTTGGCCACCAAGCGTGCTTTGAGTCGAGCTACAGAACCATCCGGGTTCATCTTAACCACATACACCCACTTGCACCCAATAGCAACCTTACCAGGTGGAAGCTGTACTAGATCCCAGGTCTGGTTTTCCTCAAGAGCGTTTATCTCCTCTACCATCGCATGCCTCCAACCATCATGGGACATAGCCTGACTCAAAGACTTTCGAACAGGAATAAACTCTAACTGAGACACAAAAGCACGTGAAGATGACGATAAATTGGTATATGACACACAGGACGGAATGGGATGAACACAACGACGTTTACCTTTTCGAATGGCGATAGGAACATCCTGATCTAACGACAAAGATTCTGGTAAGGGAGGATTCACTGGTGGAACCGTTGGGGCTGCACGTGTGTCAACTTCTCTCGGCCGCCTATGATAAACCTGCGTAACTGGAGGCCTAGACTCAATCTCTCCCAAGGAGTGAGGGACAGTAACAACGTATGTTAGAAAATCATCTAGCTCGGAACTACACCCAGACGAACCAGGGAGCACTTCACTAAACAAAATATTCTCAAAGAAGGAGACATCAGCAGAGACTAAGTATCGCCCCAAGTCTGGGGAATAACAACGATACCCTTTTTGAGTACTCGAATACCCCACAAAAATACACTTTAATGACTTAGGATCGAGTTTCCCCCTTTGAGGACGAACATCCTAGACAAAACAAGTACACCCAAACACCTTAGAAGGAAGGGAGAACGGCGGTTTGGATGGATAGATAAAGTGACCAGAGAAGCGTATGTATTGAACGCTCAATCAATTCTAAGTTGTACGAAGCCTATATATATACAGTCTAACAGAAGACCAGCCACTAATTCGAATTTCAAATGGGTAGCTGAGAGCAACCCTCTAACAAACTTCTAACAACCCTATTAGTGTCTCTTCTCTCAAAAGTATGTGTTTCCTATTCCACCAAAAACGTTTGGATGTACTTGTTTTGTGAGAGATGTTAGGCCTCATGTCACAAAGATAGATCCAAAATCTCTAAAATGCATCTTTCTGGGATATTCGCTTGTCCAAAAGGGGTATAGGTGTTACTATCAGTCCACGGGAAGATATCTAGTGTCGATTGATGTAACATTTCATGAAGATGTACCTTTTTCACCTCCTTCAACTTCTGAAAGCCACGGGGGTGATGATGTTGTTCTCATCTATACAGTTACCACAACTTCTGATTTTATCCCTGCTTTACGACCACCAATCACTCAAGTCTATTCTCACAAGCAACAATCTGTTCCTCCAGAAATAGTTACTCCCAAACTGGATACTTTTTTGGCTCCTGACACAATGCGCGTCTCATGTCCTAAGTCGGCATCTTTGTCGGATGATCTAGATGACTTGCCAATAGCCCTTCGCAAAGGTAAAAGATCTTGTACTTATCATGTTTCATCTTTTATCTCCTATACTCACTTACCTCCTATTTCCTGCTCTCTTTTTTCTTCTCTTGACTCCATACAAACTCCTAAAACTATAAAACAAGCCTTGTCCCACAAACTCCTGTTGGTGTAATGCTATGATTGAGCAAATGAATGCCTTAGATTACAATGGTACATGGGACTTGGTAGATTTACCTGCAGGCTGCATGGAATAAGAAGGCCATTGGGTGCAAGTGGGTGTTTGTGGTAAAGGTTAACCATGATGGGTCCGTGGCTCGATTGAAGGCTCGTCTAGTTGCAAAAGGGTATGCTCAAACCTATGGTATGATTACAAAGAAGAAAACCTTGGGTTTGCTTGAGACCCAAAACTCCCTTAGACCCTTTTTGGGATTGAATTTTTGCCTTCCTTTACTCTAAAAGGCACTTTCTTTTATAGGGATGATTACAAAGATCCCTAAACTAAGAATGATTAATTATTTGGTAGTTTCTAAATAATTAATCTACCTAAACTAATTCGAAGACTAAGAGTAATATGTTAAATAACTATTTAGGGTGTGTTTGGTTGGTGGGTTTTGCCCATAGGAATGGGTATGAAAGTGATTGTTGTCGTTTGGTTGATAGGTTTTTAGAACACTACTATGGGTTTCGAATACCCCATCAATTGAAAACCCCATACCCAAATAAAATAAGGGTTTCATTCCCTTATTCATTCTCAAGCACTACTATTAGTAACCATTCCCATTCCACCCTACTACCAAACATGTTAAATACTTCCACCAAAACCCATTACCATTACCAAGTATTTGATACCCATTCCGATTCCGATTCCTATGTGCGAACCAAATACACCCTTAGTAATTTCTAAATAATTATTTAGTAGTTTCTTAATATCTAAACTATGTAATGTAATAGCAATGAAATAAGACTTCCTTAGCATGTATTAGAAACCAAAAAATCAGATGAATATGCACGTATAAATAAGACTAAATTCAGGAAAAGAAAACATTAAAGAGAGGAAATTGAACAAAAATAATAATCCCCATTACTAAGCTTCTCTCAGTTTCTCTTAAAAATTAACAGTGTCTAAGTTTCCTTAATAAATCTTGCAATACTCTTCACTCCTTTAGTACTAGCTCTCATCCCCGAGGTCAGAGTTCAACAAAAGAATGATTTTTTTAGTTCCAATTTGATTTGAGTATGATAATAGTTTTTTCAACAAGTTCATCGCCCAAAACCCAATGACTGTGAAAGGCATATCATCTTGATATCTCTATGAAGAACCTACCACAATATACTGACATAGTGACATTGAGAATAGTGAAGAAATTAAAGTTCCAAAGTCAAGATGCATCGAAATGCTCTACCAAATAATTTAAAAATAAAAAAACATAGCCCCCACTCATAGAGATACTTGGTCCTAAAGTTTATTTCAGAGACAAGACCAAGTAAAACGAACATACTAAGCTTCTAAAATATTTACTGTGAACTGGGTAATGTTGTTGCAAATAAGGTAGCTTAAACAATTCACATTAGCAAGAGTCAGTTCACACAACCAATAGCCAGACCTAAGAAGTCACGGAAATTGGTGAAAGCTGTTCCAGCTCCCCAAAGACCAAGGCGAACCATGTAACCCATATTGCGAGGTTCTGATGCACCAGTTGCTGAGCAATATATAACACGAGCTTGAGGAAGCCGAGCCTGTCATTTAGGATCCAAATACATCTAAATGAGCACTACAACATTAAAACCAAATATACTCTCTGAACTCATAAAAAGTAAGACAAACATCATTTTATATGAAGATTGCATGCGTCCATCTTTCTGCAGTCCACATCTCCTTTATGACAAGATATAAAATTTTACAGTTCTACTCAAAGCAAACAAATGTTTCTTCTTCCTCCTTTCCATTGTTCCTTTCTGTTCTTCTTTGAGTTTTGGGAGGGGATTGAGCACTAGAGCACACTGCTTAACCATTTTGTAATAAACAAACCAAATATAACCCAAATGCCCAATAAAATGTATAGAAAATGAAGCCGAAAATCAAGACAGATCAAGTCTCTGACTTGAGGACAAACCTGAATTTCAAGAACAGCTTCACCTGTTCGAGTTGGCTGACCTCCAGCTTCTGGGACCAAATTCTTGGCTTTATGACACTACAATTAAGTAGCCATATTTTAACCATGAGGCCAATAAGACAGTGGAAGGATCTGACTTCACTGGAAGATCAAATAGTTAAAGTCAATATCAAAATGAAACATTACCTCGTCAAATATGATGAGACCATCATTTTCTGGCCCACACCACTGTACAAGCTGCTGTAAACGAGAACGGCCTTTCTCAGAGGATGCTATAAGGCTGCTGTATGTCAAGAAAACAATTCCCTCCCTAACGCCTACAGACTTCGAATCAAGCTTAGAGTAAGGTAGTTTGTTCAATGCATGCACTGCAAAGAAAATGTGTAAAGCTTGGATTATAAATGCCTAAATTTTTAGTACCTTAACACCAAATAAAAGCTAAAAAGCATATGGAGGCAGGTAACTGTGAGTGTGTGCGCGCATAATGTACATAAATGTATGTATATATATACAGACGCATGTGCATTATACAAACTTATATTCCATCCAACATCTGTACTGTGCAAACCCAGGCTGTGCATCACCAAGACCATTGGGACTGACAATTGCAACTGAAAGTAGCTACCAAAGCCATGTCCCAAAATGGCTAAAGCACTGCTACACTAAGTTTCTTTGGCCCTTTTTATAATGTTAATGCAAAAATCCTCGTCCCAGTAATGTGGCAGGGGTGTGACATGTACTAAGTTCTTTTGGCAATTGGCAATTTATGAGTACTCAAGATTTCAAGGGGCAGAAAACCATAACAAGAACCCATCTGGATCAACATATGTGGTGCTTGATGGTTAAAAAGTTTCACTAAAATTATAAGCAAATAAATAATTCAGTACGCCAGATTTAAAGAAAATGATTGTAGGTGAACCAACTTTATGATAGGGTCTGATTTTCAACTTGATAAAGGCAACATATTGTTTGAGTTGTTGCTTTGGAGTACTCCATTCTCAACAGTCAACTTCCCAATATTGAATGAAATATAGACATTTCATTTTCTCTTTAAAATATATTTTTATTAAAGAAACTAGCTTCTAAGGAATTTGTTTCGTATGGTCCAAACCATTCTTAGCACCATTACTCAAACAATTATGACCGAACACTTGCACAAAACAGAAGAGATTTAGGGGTGTTTGGTTCGTGGGTATTAAGGGTAGGTATGGGAAGAAAAGTTATTTAGGAGAGTTTCTTTTACAACTCCACTTTCCTAGTAGCAATCATTTATGACAAATGAATAACAAGGAAATAAAGGAAGCTAGGCATAACGTCTCTTTTTAGTGAAACGATGAAATAACAAACTTAGAAATAGCATATAAAAGTGTAATTATATCTAACCCATATTTCAATGGTTATAGAAGCCATCCAAGCTGCACATTTAAAATAAACCCTTCCCAAATATGTAAACCCAAGCAATAATAGATGCGGCACAGGGGAGTGGAAGAGCAAAATTATGTGGGGCCCAACTTTTGAAATTGAGGGATTGAAGGCCTGGCAGGTTAGGCGGAAGCAAAATATGCGAATAAACCAAAAAGAGATGACATTAAAAAATATGAATAATAATAGATCATAATAGATTGTATCTCTATGTTTTTGGCATTTTGCATATTGAATTGAATAGAGATCTTATATTTATAGGAATATTGTGCTAACCCACTCCTACTAGAAATAAGACTAAGGGCTAGTTTGACAATCAGGGGTTAGCGGATTCTGTTAGCGGTTAACAAATAGCAGATTGTGTTAGCGGGTTTGCCCAGCGGATTGTATTAGTGGTTTGTAAAAAGATGTTTGGTAAAATTAGCGGTTAACATGTAAAATGACCAAAAGGGTATACATATATAATAATAATAATAAGAAGAAAAAAAAAAACAAAAAGATTTGGGATCATTTCTGATCCCACATCGGAAGGTAAAAAAAAGACGGGGCATTGAGCTCCCTTATAAAAGGGAGCTCAACGCCCCTTCAATTTCCTCCTCTTGCCCATCCCACATCGGATGGGCAAGAGAAGAGAAGCCTGAGGCTTCTTTTAAAGAAGCCTCAAGCTTCTTAATAACATAGTCAATCTTTTTTTTCAAAAATGAAGGGTGTTTTGGGGAAGGATTTTATCCTTCCCCAAAATGCTGACCCCAAACGCTGCTAAAAGCAGTGTTTGGGATTTTACCAAACGTTTTTTTTTTTTTTTTTTTTTTGCGTTTTGAGTCTTTTGACTATTCAAATCAAAACGCCAAAATGGCGGATCCGCCAATTACCAAACATTGCCTAAGGTTTCCTATTATTCAACATTCTCCCTCAAGTTGGAACATCTAGAAGTTCCAAGCTAGAATTAAGATGAACACTCTACCTAAATTGTAGTAAAGAATCTCAACAATGGACCAAAAATTCTTCAAATTTCATCAGAAGATTAAAAAAAAAAAAAAAAAAAGCAAAAAAAAGGATCTGAAAATTCTCGCCAGAAAATAGTTCTCGCTAGTAATCATACGCGCTAGTGCATCAAGGAGGCTCGCCAGAGAATGGCAGCGGTGGCAACGTGTGATGCCGGTGACGATGCCAAATGATGACAAAATTATACAAGATTGGTCGCCATAGAGGGAAGAACCCACACGTGTAGGCAATGAGATCAAAAGGCCACCCAAAAAGGAGATAATCGCTAAAAACAGAGTGGAGACCTCACAGCTTGTGGTGACCTGTGACGAGGTATCCGGCAATGGGTTTTTGGGTGTAGGGTCACAACGAGGCCCTAGATACTGCGGTGGTGCTAGTTTGCAAAGGCAGCCATGGAAAAGGTCGGATCTGAGAAGACAGTTGAGCTAAAGCACTGTTCATATTACTGGAAAACACGGTTTCAGCTTGAAGAAAAATATAAAAATGGCCTAGGACACGTAGGTGCTGATACCATGTTGAAATTGAGGGATTAAAGGCTGGTGGGTGCCAAATAGGCAGAAGCAAAATATGTGATAGACCAAAGAAAGAGAGAAAAGAGAATATATTATTGTATTAATAATAATATATCACAATAGGTTTTCCTAATATTCAGCACCAGTATTTAACCACTAAGACCAAAGACACAAAGATAATAAGATATACCTTCAATACACATTGCACCAACATCATCCAAATCTCTTCTTGCATCAAATTTCAAATCAGAACCAACAGAAATCCACCTATGCAAAAGTAGAAGTACAAAAAGTCATCAAAAACATGAGCTTGTTATTATATATAATAATGCTGAAACAAGTCCCAAGAATTTGAAGCATTAACAAAGGAACACTAATTCTTCTGGCTATAAAGTGTAAAATGGAGACCAAACTATAACCATCAAAAACATGTGTCTGATCTATAATTCTCAAACTCCCCGGGTCATTTGATTGGAGGGAGTTGGAATTCCCTTCTCACATAATTCCCAAATCTGAAAATTTACTGAGTTTGGTTTGAGGGAGTTTGAATTCCTCCATTTTGTGGAATTGGAATTCCTACCCCACCCCATAGGATTTTTTTATTCCTTGGCTTTGGGAAAAAAAATTGGAGTTGTCAAGACAAAAATACGCCTCCCAATTCTAACCATAACCCACCTAAAAATTGTAATTATTTTTAATTTTTAGTTTATTATAATAGTGTTGTTATAATAATAATAATATTATTATTATATTATTACTATTATAGACTTTATTTAATTTAATTTATTATTATTATACAGGGACATTTTGGTCTTTATACTATTTGTTCCCTTTGAATTCCAATATAGAAATTTCTAGTAATTATATTCCCACCAACCAATGGAATTTTAATTCATACTTTATTCCTCCATTGTTACTCTCACATGGAATTGCAACTCTTTTCCCCGTTAAGTCCCTCGTTGCAATCAAACACCCCGTTACAAGTATTTGAAACATTAAGAAAAGAAAGCTGTTTCTTCTTATTGATAAAGTGCAAAATGAAAAATAAAATAAAAGTAAGGTGGTGTTTTACAACTTTTAAACATGAGAATCGGATTCAAATCAGATTCCCATTTTGTTTGTATAATTTTAATGCACTGGAATGACATTTGAATTCCTTTGGAAGAATAGATTTCAATCCAGAAGTAAAGTCCACTTCTGCATTCTGGAATGAAAAATAAGGAAAAAGAAAAAAACAAATTTTTATTGCCATTCTTGTTCGTCAAAATCCATAATGCATGATTTGACTGATTTCATTTTTGTTTTAACAAATTTTTACTTTCTCTTTTATAATAATACCTTTACATTATTTTTCAAATTTTGATTCCGATTCCAATTTCTATATCAAACTTACTTTTACTAAAATCCATTCAAAATACTATAAAGTATTTGATTCCAATTCCTATGTTTGAACCAAATGCCCCCTAACTATAACAGGAACACTAAAGTAACCCCTGTGACTCGTAAGAATCTTACAAAATACATATCTTTCAGAAATTGATGCACCCTGTATAACACCAAAAGATTAAAGTGCAAGTGTGCAACCAAAACTGAAAGATTTATAAGTGGAAAAAGTACTCACAAAGACTTGACCATCACACCAAATAAGAAACTTACAAAGCTTTCCTTCTGCCATGGTGCCAATTTTCCCATATCAAACCAGCAATTGTTCTTCCTTTTCCCACACCAGCACCATCACCTACAAAAAATCCTGCCCTATCGCCGTTTGGGAGATGCTGATGATGCCTCTGTCATAAGAAAAAGTTACATCAAGATAAAATATTAGTGACAAAATCAGTTATACGTGTAGATGCAGAAGCAACCTGACAAGCATACACCAATGTCTCAATCTGCAAGCAGGATAATGCTTTTGAGCTTTCCAGCTCATCTTTGATCTTGAGATCATAGGTGGGTTCAGGTGGCTGTACTGCAGACAAGGAGGACGTCTCCACAACAGGATCTGGATGAGGAGGTCCAATAGATAACTTGGGAGGCCGCTGCATAAAATCAAACAAAGAAACTGAAGAAAAGAAGCCTTCTGCTATAAATCCTATAATTCCTTTTAATTTAAATTGGAGGGCTCAAATATAATATTGAAGGTGGTAAAATGTGGCAGTAGTGAACACTTACATAGTCTGTAAAAGTTTCACCAACCAATCCACCTTCCTCTTCTTCTCGTTCCACTTCAATAGCAACCTGAATCTCAACAATGAACAAGTTAAGAAGTGTTGAAAAGCTACAATAATTGGTCACAGGCTAGAACATGACAATCACGAACTATCCAAAACCAAGAGCAGAGCCCATCTCCCATGCATACCATAGTTAAATATGGATTAGCTAATTGAACTTAAGTGTAAATGTTAATAAAACAACAAACAATGCAAATGAGATTAAATAACCATAGAGACGTTCCCGATGAACGTTCTTTCTTTGTGCAGCCATCAGTAAAAAGTGTGTGCACTCTCTTTTTCATTTTTGTGCATATCTGACAATATTTGTGAGACTTGTTACAAATTCTCTTTGTCTTAGTTTTTCATAAACTTAAAGCATCTTTATGAGGCACCTGTACTGTTTATACACCCTTCAATGTTTTGAAAAGTGATCATTTTGGTGCTGGGTGGTGGAAAATTATGCATAGCTGAATTCCAGTTTTTTTTTAATGGAAAAAAAAAAACAGTAATGTTTTGCAAGTTATAAGTGGAGGAGAAAACCCAGCACATTGTCAAGATGGGTAAAAGGCAAAAACGCAATTGCTTGTAGCATGTAGTCTTTTTCCAGGGAGGGCTTAAATTGCAGCTTCACCTTATTCTTCCTATTTTTAGATGGTTGGAGAGAAAAGAGTTTAATGGGAAAACCTCATTGACTTCTTCGGGAGGCGGGGGAGGAGGTGGTGGACGCAGGTGAGCAGGAATGGGTGGAGAGGGAAAGAACTGCTTTATTTTGGAGAGATCAACAGCAAGGTCCACCGCACACTGGGGACAAGAGAAGCGTGTGAGGCCATGGGGAACGTTAAGTATGGCCTTGCAATGAGCACAGGGTAACTGGATCTTGGTGGGATCGATGCCATGTGCTGGAGCGCCGCTGCGCAGTTGCTGAGCGTGGGCGGGCATGAGCTCGGGAGGGAGCATCTGTGGCAATTGACATGTGGGGCACATAAACTCGGTCAGTCCGGGTCCGACCGTCAATATCATCTTGCAACCAGCACACCGAACTTGGCAACCCGCAACTCTTCCGTCGTTGGGAGCTGCGGCGGCGGCGGCGGAGGGAGGAGGTGGAGGGGCGATTGGAAGAGGCGGCACCGAAGGCTGTCCCATATTTCTAAATGAACAGAAGAGAGACAGAGAGAACAATATTAGATTCAACTCTGCTCGAAATTGCCTGCGATTTTTTCTTTTTTTAAAGCTAATTGAGTTGAGAAATTGCGATGAGTAATTGCAATTTAGAGTTGAGCCCCGAGCTAGAAGAAACAGTGAAGAGGATGCTGGGGCGGGGTGCCCGATTGGGAGAAGTGATAATTGGCCGAATGAATGAATTTTGGGTGTGTAATGGACGTTAATGATGTCGCCGCTGGGCCTTGACGCTCCCGCTCCCGCTCCCGGTTAACTCGTCACGGCGTTAGACCACGCCCCCGCCACTCTCTCTCTCTCTTCTGGAAAATAATATATTAAAAAAAAATTGTAAAAAATGTCTCTCTATAATATGTCAATTATCAATGTCACCCCTAAATTATGAATGGTGTATATGTTTCCCCTCAATTATCAAAATGATACACATATAGCTTTTTCCGTAACGGACCTGTGATCCCCACTACTGTCCATCGTTGGTACTTTGAATCGAGGGAGGAAAAAAACAACTAAATTACATATTTACTCCAACTTAACGTTGTCGTACACTAACGGAAATCACATGTCCGTTACGGGAGGGGCTATATGTCACCGTTTTGATAATTGAGGGGGGCAACATTTACACCACTCATAATTCAGGGGTGACATTGATAATTAGCATATTATAGGGGACATTTTTTACAAATTTCCTTATATCTAACTATTTAATTTTAATACAACAATTATAACTTTAATGTGTATTTAAAGTATAAATGATTTTACCAAAACTATGTGGTCTAATGGTACTCAGGTTGGACTTTCATTTAAAAGGTTGAGAAAGTATATGAACAAATACTATATTGTAATAGAGCAAGTAGCATTCAAAAAAAAAAGTATAAATGATTTTTAGAAAATGAATTATTTTTCATAAAATATTTTCATTTTCAATATTTGGTTACTTTATAAAAATTTGTATTAGTCTCTTTGGATTATTTTATAAAAAAATAAGTTGAATTGTATAAATAAACATTTTAATTATTTTGTTTATAATATAACAACATTTATATGTATAATAATATAAATGGTGGTACTGGTAGTTGTGGTGGTGTTATTTATATAATAATAATAATAATAATAATAATAATAATAATAATTGGTGGTGATGGTGATGGTGACGGTGGTGTGTGAATTAAAAATGATGGTCTTTTTATTTGGCCAAATATTTATTTTCCTTTTACTCACGTTTTTCATTATCTACCAAACATTGAAAACCTGAAAATTTATAGAAATCATTTGTAGGTTTTCAAACACACCATTGGGGTGTGTTTGGAAACTAAACAAATGATTTCTGAAAAAGTAAGTCATTTTTCATAAAACATTTTCATTTATATCGTTTTGTTGCATTCTAAAAGATTATCTGTGTGTGTTTCCAAAAAATGAGCAGATTTGTATAATTAAGCATTTTAATTGTTTTGTTCAAATATATCATTTATAATATTAATATAATTGGTAGTGGCGGTGGTGATGATGATGGTGAAGGTGGTGGTAGCGTGGTGATGGCGATGGCAGTTATGGTAGTGGTGGTGGCGGCGGTGACCATGGTGATGTGATGTTGGTGTATTAATTGAAAAATGACTTCCCTATTTTGTTGGAAAGTCATTTTTCAATAAAATGAGGGCATTTTCATTTGACCAAACACTTATTTTGAGTTGATGTTATTGGTTTATGCTGCGTTTAAAAATTTATGTGTCCTTTGCATATGCATATTTATATATCTAAACTTGTGAAATTATGAGTGAGCAAAATATCAATTACTCGCCAAATAACCATAACCGATAACTGAACCAATCAAAATAGTCATGGCCCGTTTACTACACATAAATTGTTATATGTTGTCTAATTTATCATTCTTTGTTTTCCATTATTTGTTTTTATGTTTATAAAATTTGTTTACTAACACTTATTTTTAACTTTTTTTTTAATATTAACTCTATAAAATTAACAAAAGTTTAATTTCGAGTTATTTTTAGACTTTATATTTAAAATATATTTTCTTCAAATAAAATAAATATAGTTTCTACTTTTAAGTCCAATATATGTAAGATTTTTACATTTGATATACAAATCAATTTTATATTTGTATGTAACATAAATAAAAATATATCCGGACCAATATCCTATTAAGTTCACATAAAATTTAGTTTAGATAATATTAATCTTTTGTTAACTAATATTCAAAATATTTTTTGATATATTCAATTGAATGAAATGTCTATAAATATATAATTTTTACTTTGAATTCTAATATAGTAATATATGTGAATTTTTAATATCCGATATCCGGATCAAACTTGTATTACGATATAACATAATTAAAAATATTCGAATCAATAATCAATTAAGTTTAATCAAAATATAAAACTTGGTATAGAGTTTAATTTGTAAGTTTGATCATGTGAATAATGTATCACTTTTAAACAGATAAGTTATGTTTAAATAAGTAATGCAAGTATAAAAGATAGAAGATGGTGATAAGTAAAATAATATGATAATGAATTTAATCATAGTAATTGATAAATATGTAAGTATAATTAACGAGAGAATGTGGTTACAACTGCGATATAGCCAAATATATGATAGATGGTTATTTAGAAAACAAATTTTAATAGTTTTACATTTTTATATAAAACTGAAAAATTGTACTAGTAAACATGTTTTATACTTTATGTTCACCAATCCTCTACCTTTTAAAACAATTGGAGAAAATTTTCAATTAGTAAATGAGTCAACCCTCAAATTTTAATCGATTTTGATTATTGATGTCAAAAAAAATTTCAATATTCCGGTTATTGTACGATTATTAGTTTTTAATTTCGGTCGGCAACCAATAATTGACACACACTCACATTGGCGGAGCTACATCGGGACCAGTGTGGGCAGCTACCCCCTTCTCCCACCCCAACCTTATATGTAGTCATAGTAATTATGTGTGTGTGCGTGTGTGTGTGTGTGTGTGTATATATATATATATATATATATATATATATATATCATGTTTAGGTATAAGTATAAACTACATATAAAAATAGATGAAAGATGAGTTGGTCAAGTTTGTAAGGCATGCGCGTGCAATTTATAAAAGGTATTGCATACTAGTTTTTCTTACATTTATTATGTATTTTATTTTTATTTTTTGTCAGAACATGAGGTGTCCTGAGCATGCTGTCGTCCTATAACTGTATGAGGCATATTTAAGTTAATACCATACTCGTACTAATTCTCATTCGCACCGGACCGACACAATTAAGGGGCAAAGTGCTAGCCGTACTGATTTTTTCCATACGAGAGGAGTTCGAACAATGGGCATTTTTTTACCATATCCAACAATTATCATTTTTTAAAGGGAAAATGGTCAAATATACACTTTAACTTTAAGCAAAAGTGCAATTAGGCGCTTGAAATTTTAAAAAGTGCAATTTAAACACTTGAACTTGTTTTTGGTGCGTCTAAACCCAATAGCCGGCTATTCACCTCGAATAACCAGTCAAAAATGATTCTGACAACATTTTTTATAATAATTCTGACGAAAAAATTCCGGCAACAAAAATACTTTTTAAAAAAAAAAAGACGACCTAACCAGAGAATACAACCAGCCGGTCATCTTCTCTAGTGGAGAATGTAACCAGATCTGGTCCCCTTCTCCACTAAAGAAGGCGACCAGTCCGACTACCTTCTCCACTAAAGAAGGCGACCATACTGGTCAATGTCGATACTATTATGGTAAATCGGACTTATTTGACTCATTCTGACAAGTGTTTAATTGTACTTTTTAAAGTTTAAGGGTCTAATTGCACATTTGCCTAAAGTTCAATTATTTGGCCATTTTCATTTTTTAAATATATTAATAATGAGATGTATGATTTATAATATGTTCTATATTCAAATCATTTTATCAAAGTAATTATGCTTTATATTTTGTTATGATATTTTTTTTAAGTTTTGATATAATTTATTTTTCATCCATATCCACACCTTATTTAAATTTTTAAAACTATCTTTTTTTTTTGTTTTAATATTTGCCCTACTGGAAAAGCTTTATAACTCTGCCTATATATATATATATATATATATATATATATATATATATATATATATATAGAGAGAGAGAGAGAGAGAGAGAGAGAGTTGAGTTCTCGTGCGGTTGTGCGATTAAATCTGAGACATTTATCTTTTTTAAATCAGCGTCCAGGATTACCAATTTTTTTAAAAAAAAAAAATTACGGTGACAATTTGGTAATTTTGCATCTAGGTCAAGTTTAAGGTCCATGATTTTTGTGCTTAAGGTGCGTGAGGTTTTTGCTTAAGGTGCGTGAGTTTTTTGTTTATGGTGCGTGTGTTGTGTGCTTAATGTGAGTAATTATTGAAATTTAAGGTGTGTGGTTTTTGTGCTTAAGGTGCGTGGACTATGTGCTTAAGGTGCCTGGATTTTGTGCTTAAGGTGTCTGAGTTTTGTGCTTAATGTGAGTGGTTGAAACTTAAGGTGCTGATAAGTACATATTTGTTCATATTTATACCACATGTCTATCTCATATTTTGCCTTTGTTTGCTTATGAAGTGTTACTATGTTGTTCAAAATTATCTTTATTTTGCTCATTTGATTCATTATGCACAATTCATTATCTTTGAGTAGAAATGAAGGATTTTAGATCATGTTGGATGCATTTGGAGTTAAGGGGAGCCAAGGTGAAGCTAAGGAGATGGATGCAATATTTCCAAAGAAGCCTAAGAGTGGTGTATTCAACAGTCTTGGTCACTTGGGCAAACCAAAACAAAAGAGGAGCAAAAGATCAAGACATTATAATTTTCGCTCATTTTGGACACTATTCGGTTTTTTTACCATATCTTGGCCTAGAAATGTTCAAATGAAGTGATTCCTGCGTCATTGGAAAGAATACTCAAAGGCTACAACTTTTGTGAAAACCATAAATCCAAAATCTGACTTTTTGAAGGCCAAAATACACGGCCATGTATTTTTGTTTGATTTCCAGTAGCTACTGCCCAAAACAGCAATTTTTTGCCACAACCAGTGACATGGCTGTGTCACTAGCCGTGTCACTGGTGCTCTACTACTATTTAAGTGCGATTTCAGCATTTTTCACTCGGTTTTGACCCATGGTTGAGCCCTAGTTTCTCTCCTTCACTTCCTATCATATTTTTAGGTTATATTATGCTTAGATTTGTGTTCCTAAACATATTTCAAGCTTGTAATCAAGGATTCAACACTTGGGTTACAAGATTTACCATCCATTTCTTAGTGAAGTTTCTTTCCCTTATCTCTTTCTTTTGCAATATTTATGTTTATTACTTGTGTTTTTGTGTTCTTTATGCTATTGAATCATGAGTAGTTAGTTTATGGACTTGATTTAGGGATGTATTACATATCTTGATGCTTGATTTGTGATTATTGCAAAAAGGGGAAGAACCCTAACCTAGGGTTCATGTGTTTATGAGGGTATTGTGTTTATATATTGTTAATGTTTGATGTGCACATTCATTGACATGTATTTGGAGAATTCTTGGCTACAATGAGAATTGAGTCAATGATTTTAGTCACCCCTTGCATAAACCCGATTTGTTCATATGAAAATAGGAAAAATCGGGGGCTTTAGATGCTTTGTGTGCTTGATGGACTAGGAATTGATACGTCACGAGAGTGGGGCAATTCCTTGTTCTAACCCTTATTTATTAATCACGACAGTGGTTCGTAGACTATGATACCTACGTGCATTCCACTTGATTCCCTGGTATTTTTCTCCCTAATCCCATAGGTTGTTAAAGTATCTAAATGATAATTCTCCCTAGCTTGAGTCCTATTTCTTTATTTCGTGTTTACATCTTGTTCATATGTGTTTTTGTTATTTTGTTTAGTTTACCGTAGCCTTAACCTTGTTATGATTTGCTTAGCTTCTTGTTGATTTTCTTATGCTAGTGCCTAGTTTCTTATGATTGCATATTACGTGCCATAACCCCCAATCCCCTGAGGACGACATTTCACACTCGTACACTTACCATCACTCATATTTGCTACAATCAGGTGCGTGGTTTTCCTTCTTAAGATGCGTTGTTTTCATTCTTAATGTGCGTGATTTGAATACTTAAGGTGAATCATTTTAAAACCTTAGGGGTATGGTTTGTGTTCTTAAGGTGTTTTATTGTGTGCTTAAGGTGCGTGACTTGTGTACTTAAGGTGCGTGGTTTGTGTTCTTAAGGTGAGTGGTTTGTATACTTAAGATGCGCCTGATGGAATTAATTAAACCGGGAGTCCGACTTAACTAACCCGAATAAGAATACGAATAGTAAATAAATGATACGAATGATATAGTAAATGCCGTGAGACCGTAGATTGTATTAAATGTCGTAGAATTGGCTATTACAGTAGTATTTTAGGACAAAGTATGTAGGAAATGTAGAGCGTAGATAGCGTGTCCCTTGTTAGGACAAGGAGGGGGGCTTTTATACAAGCCAAGCCCCCAACCGCCTCCCCCTAAAACGGGGGGTTAGTTGGATCTGGAGTTGACCGCGTCCGGTCTCGCTACCGGGCCGCGCTGCGGGGGCCAGGCCGAGCTCATCATGGGCCCAAGCCGGGCCCATGTGGAGGTCGGCCCGGCCTCCAACGTGGCCCGTGCGGGGGCCACGTGGCGAGGCCCCGGCTGGGGCGGGTACGTGGCGCCGCCCCGGGACCCGTTCTTGCTTCGCGCCCTCGGGTCAGTTCGGGTTGATTCCCAATATATCCGTAATCGCCATTTTAATGTTTAAGGTGCGTCATTCGCACAACCGCACGAGAACCCTTGCATATATATGTGTGTGTGTGTGTATGTGTGTGTGTGTGTGTGTGTGTAATGGTTAATGCCTTAATGGACCAATAGTTCAGTACTCCTAGCCCATGAGCCTAGCATACCAATAAGCAATCGTTATGCTATGGACCCATGTCCAGCATGCATGCTGGACACGGGTAACAGTGCCGTTAGGCACTGTTATCTCTTTTTTTTTTTTTTTTTTTTTTTTTTTTTTTTCCAGACCGCTTCGTTATAGGAGTATATGTTAATAATTTTATTACTATATGTTAATAATTGTACATTCACAACTCCATAACTGTACGTTCATAACTCTACAACTGTACATTCATAACTCCATAACTGTACATTCATAACTCCATAATTGTACATTCATAATTTTCGAAGCTCTATGTTCACAATTTTAGAGCTCTATGTTCATAATTTTATCACTATATGTTCATAATTGTAAGTTCATAATGTCAGAGCTCTTTGTTCATAATTCGATCAATAACTGTACATTCATAATTCCATAACTGTAGATTCATAATCTCATAACTGTAGATTCATAATCTCATAACTGTAGATCCATAACTCCATAACTGTAGATTCATAACTCCATAACTGTACATTCATAATCTTCAAAGCTCTATATTCACAATTTTAAAGCTCCATGGTCATAATTTTATCACTATATGTTCATAATTGTAAGTTCATAATGTTAGAGCTCTGTGTTCATAATTTCATAATTGCATAACTGTACATTCATAACGGCATAACTGTACATTCATAACGACATAACTGTACATTCATAATCCAAAAAAAATAACGATGTTAACGCCGTTAACGACAAAACACGCGCGATTTTTTTTTTTTTAAACTAAATGACGCGTTTTTTTTTTGAAAAACGACGTCGTTTTGGGCCCGTGTCTACAATGAATTGTGAACACGGGTCCAGGGCATAATTTGCCACCAATAAGTCAATAACCCAATTCAATCGTCTAAAATCCCTAATTCCCCTTTCAGTTCTCGCTAGCCGTAACCATGGTTCCGTTCCGGTTTAGAACCGACCGTTCATGGTTCCAACAATTTGTAAATCGGAACCTTGTATTAATGTTCCGATTCTGATTCATGAACCAACAGTTTTAACAACCGTCGATTCAAATCTTTTTTTATTATTATTTGTTTTTAGAGGAAATAGGCTTACCGGCTACTTGGTTAGTGCAATTGAAAGATATGATAAATGTAGAGAGATTTTATTTATATAAGGACATGGTAAATAAGTGACATATTCCTAATGTTACTTTTTGCAATATGCGTGATCAAAATCGAATTTCTCATCACCAACATAGTAGTCATCTTAATCAAATTGTGAAAACGAGTTGGTATGCCTCACATGTGTATTAGTTTGTCAACGTGCACCACATACTATCCCAATAGTTATACAATTAGGGGATTTTGATGTGACCATCTCAAGATTTTGTGTTTCTAATAACCCGCTTGGTTTGTGAAAAATATTTGAGGAAGAATATAATTGAAATCCCATTGAAAATGAATTATTAAGAAGATTAATTCCATTATTTGGTTTGTGGAAAAATTAGTATGAATATTGATTTCATTATTTCGTTGGGTTGAGAATTGTAACAAATGAGTATAAAGACCAATATATCTATACATAACAACAACAACAACAACAATAATGATAATGATAATAATAATAATAAGACAAAGATCTCCAATTAAGTGAGCAAATAAAACTTTTTTTCATGAAAAACAAAAGATCAATGTTTGGTAAATAAAACTTTTTTCTCAAATTTGAGGAATTTTACTTCATTTTGAAAATAAATTTCACGAACCAAACAAAATAAAATAACATTTTTTTTCAAATGTTAAAAATTTGAGTTCCAAATCTTTTTCATCAAATCAAACATATTCTAAGTGATAATTGTGTGGTATTCACGTTGCATTTCTACCATTGCCACGTGTTCAAATTGAAATAATGAGTAAGCAACACTTCATAATTGGCATATATCAACAACAATTCAAAATTTGACATCGCCCCAACAATGTATAACCACGTTTAGTTGTTAGTGATTGAAAATGAAATTATTGTATAACCTTGCATTGTCATACTTTGTTGCAATTTCCCCCAATAACATAAAAGAAATTTGAAGTAGATGAACCAATGCATTATGGATTTCATAGATGAGTATGAAATAAGAACACGATCGCACAAACGAACACGAGTTTATGGGGCGACGAATTAAAATTTACATGACGATCCACATAATATTGTGGGTGACATAATAAAAATATCACAACTTGATAATCTTCACAAGTAAACAACAAACCAGACAACTGAATTAATAAATAAACTTTACTTAGTGTAAGAAAAACGCTTTAAATTGCTTCTAAGTATTTAAACTAAAAACGAGAGAAAGTATATTTAAACAAATACTAGCATTCAAAAAAAAAAAAACAAATACTACAATGTAATAGAGTCAATAGCATTAAAAAAATCTAAAAAGGAGAGTAGGTTGCGTCTTGTTCATGAGACGGTGTAGGCTGTATTTTGTTGTAAGCCTTGGGGTAGCACTTTTTTTTTTTTTTTGTATTTGGAAAAAAAAAAACTAAAAAGAGAGTATAATTACGACACAAAATGCATTTGAGACTGATCAAAAGGCTCAAACATATTTTTGAAATGCATTTTTCATAATTTGTCAAATTTTAAAAGATTTTATATTTTAATTCACTATTTACAAAAAGAAAATATATTATGTGTACTTTAATTTTTTACTCCACACACAAAATCTTGATATAAACACTTACATTGGGATCATATACAAAAAATAACTTATCAGAATCCATTAAAACTATTTTGAAATTTATATAGTACAACTATTTTTAAAATTTATCCAAACGGCAAATTATGTTGTGCAACCGTGTGTACCATGCATGGTGCACACGGTTACAAAAACGACGTCGTTTTGACTAAAAATAAGTGTCCGACTAAAAAAAAAATTAATTTTGATTCCCGTCAACAGCATTATGTTGTGCATAATTTGAACTATATATTCAGAATGAATGAACTAAATATTCAGGAATTAAAAAAAAAAAACCAGTTCCGATTTTCGTCAACGACATTATGTTGTGCATAATTTAAAATATATATCTAAAATGAATAAATTAAATATCCAGAATGAATGAACTGAATATTCATTTTTTGTAAAGTTAAATATCAAAATAACATTGTTTTTGCTAATGGTGCACACGGTTGCACGACTCCGTGTCTCCGTCCAAACTTATAAACCCGGGAGAACTGACGATGGTCCAAATAGGTGGGCGGAGCAGATGGAAGCAGTCAACCGGGTCTAAAAGGTAAAAACGCTCAAACCGTGTTATTCTCCGCTTGACTATTTTTTCTTCGTTTTTAGCTCCTGCGGCCGGCGGCCCCACCTACTCCTCTACCGGTCTTCCTTTTTTATCCTCACAGCAGCCGCGGGCGGAAAGAGAGACAGAGAGCACTCGTTGAAGACGTTCCCACTTTTCAATTCTCGACTTAGATCTAGAAGTGCCAGAAGAAGAACACGAAGAATCAGAGACGACTTTTCAAACTCAAACTCTCTTTAAGATTAAAGCAGAAGCCAATTAGCAGC
Organism: Ipomoea nil; assembly: GCF_001879475.1. Classification (NCBI taxonomy): domain Eukaryota; kingdom Viridiplantae; phylum Streptophyta; class Magnoliopsida; order Solanales; family Convolvulaceae; genus Ipomoea; species Ipomoea nil. The sequence goes on along the minus strand of NW_017617241.1, from coordinate 2,002,464 downwards.
AATTCCGAACCATTCTCTTCTTCTAATTCTTCCACAATTTGATCGAACCAAAAAAACATCTACCTGATATTTGCAGTTTAGATTTCTGAGACGAAGAAATTCGAGTGATGAGCTCCAACGCTCCCTCATCCAGCTCCGGCGCCCCCGGATCCGCCGATAATTCTGCAACCAGAAGAATTTCCAGGCGACCCAAGTGTATGCAAATGCCCCCATCCTCCTCAATAGCACTCCTGTTGCTTTTATCTGTTTCCTGTTTTGGATTCGTGCCTTCTATTAACTTAAGATTTTTTTATTTTATTTTTTTCATGTGTTTTCTTCCCCAACCCCCATCCGATTGACAATACCAAACAGTTACTTTCTGCTCCGATTATGTTGTGCTTAGCCTACGATATATTGTTCATACATTTTTGTACAATACTAGAATCTTAGTTTACGGGACTTATTGGAGAATTTTGCTTATAGATTATGATGATTATAAATTGTGGTTAATTCATAATCAACTCCAATTCCAAGTTCATTAGGTATGCTTAGGAGCCATAGATGTTATTAGTTATATCGCTTAGGTTGTCAGCTTAACGAGTACTGTTTCTCTATATCTTGTTGCCACACAATTTGGCCACGGAATTACAATTCTTTTCCCCGGGACTTTTTCTCTATATCTTGTTGCCATGTGTTTTGGCATAGTTAGCTACCTGCCAGACATTTATCTCTGTACATGTACCCACCGAACAGGTTTGGGTCAGAGTTCCTTTGATTTGTTTCCCCTCCTATTGTGTTCTTGCTTCCTAGTCTATCTGCTTCTCAAGTAATCGAAGTCCAACATTTTTTTTCCTGTTTGCACTAATCTCTCTTTCTCATTTGTAACTGATTGATGTGTCAAGTGTTTGGACTTGAAATGTGTTAATATATACTCTTTCTCATTTGTAACTGATTGATGTGTCAAGTGTTTGGACTTGAAATGTGTTAATATATACTCATAGGAAGTGTGGAGTATTTGTCTAATTATATGATTGTTTCCTTGTGAATCTAACTTTTCCATCCATTAATTCTGTCAGATCAACTAAATGGGTAAATATAATCACACTCTTTTTTAACGAGCATGAGTTTACCTATATTCACTGTATTGGATAATCTGAATAATAGGATAAAAACAATAGCTTTTCTTTTTTTCTGTTTCAGATTCAAGGTTTACGCAACAGGAACTTCCTGCCTGCAAACCAATATTAACACCAAAGTGGGTAAGTTCCATTTTGTAGATTTCTTGTTCTGTGAGATGATCTCATGAAAAGTTTGCTGATGAAATTTCTTTACTGGTTGTGTGATGCAGGTTATCTCAGCTTTTCTGCTAGTCAGTATTGTCTTCATTCCCATTGGAGTTGTTTCCTTGCTTGCTTCTCGGGATGTATGTTCAAAGTTTCCTACATGATTATCTTCTTTTCTTGACTTTTACAGGCCCCTCCTCCTCCTCTCCTCTATTTGTCCTTTAAACACCGCCCACTCAAAAAATGAAGAAATTTTTTAGAAGAAGAAAACCAATTAAGGAAATAATTGATTCATGCTTTATTGCTCATTCATCAGGTTGTTGAGATTGTTGATCGTTATGAGGCTGACTGCATACCAAGCAATTATTCAGGAAATGAAGTTCAGTTTATACAAAGCAATCTAAGTAAAATCTGCCCTCGAATCCTGAGAGTAAGTTCCACTAGAGTGGCTCTGGATTTTGTTACAGATGGAGATCTCTTTTGATAAAAATATATTCTTTTCCTGGTCAGGCTTAAGTCTTGAGACACAATACAATGACATGGTTTGGTTTTTTAAACACATAGGTACCGAAGCATATGAAGCAGCCTATTTATGTGTATTACCAACTTGACAACTTCTATCAAAATCATCGCAGGTGCTTGAGACTGCTCTTGATTACATTGCTGCTGCATTGTCTGAGAAGTTACTTAATTTCTGTTGGTGTTTGGCTGTGTTATATTCTTTTCCCTCTACTTTCGTTTATAAACTACTTGAAGCATGGTGCTAACTAATATGGAGTATTATAAATTATGGTCATATATGTTTGTGACTTGTATTAACATCATTTTCAGGTATGTGAAGAGTCGAAGTGATCAGCAATTGAAGGATAAAAGCAAGGAGGATGATACTAGTTCTTGCGAGCCTGAAGATAAAGTCAATGGGACTGTCATAGTTCCCTGTGGCCTTATAGCCTGGAGTTTGTTTAATGATACCTACAGCTTTACCCGCAACAATGTACAGCTGACTGTAAACCAAACTAGAATATCATGGAAGAGTGACAGGGATCACAAGTTTGGCAAAGACGTCTATCCAAAGAACTTTCAGAATGGGTCTCTGATTGGGGGTAAGAAGCTTGACCCAGAGAAGCCGGTAAGTACTGATACATTTTTATTTTTATTTATTTATTTTACATGAATGCTAGAGGAAGATAATGTAAGAGATTCAGTATGCTGCATGGACTTCTTTTTTGTCTTCAACGCCTCTGGGAAAAACAAAGTTTATTTCATTGTACCAACACATCTGAGGATGGGGAGTTGGGGAATGTTTAGGGTTTCTTAGATACCAATCAATATACAGGGAATATGATGGGGAATGTTTAGGGTTTCTTAGGTACTGCTCAATATTCAGGGAATGTGTGTATATACCTCTGCACATGAATCTGCCATCATTAAGTTTTTCTCTGCTACACTAAGATACTACCATATTTGTGGATTGACCTGTCCATCTGTTTCAATTTTCATTTAAGGATTAGAAAACCAATAACAAATTAAGCTGGACTTTGTGTATATTACATTGATTATTTAGATACAAGTACTTTGGAATTTCTGGTCCTACGTGTCCCATACAAGTTATTTTACCTTCAATTCTTTTATATTATCTTTTGTGGAAATGGAATAGGTTTTTCTATTTCTTCAGTACATAACAAATTTCTAATTCAAGTTCTTTCTAAGGCTTATTCAATCCTCTTCTTCCTTGCTTTAAACAGTTGAGTGAGCAGGAGGACCTTATTGTTTGGATGCGAACTGCTGCTCTTCCAACGTTTAGGAAGTTATATGGGAAGATAGAGGTGGATCTTAATGCGAATGATGTCATTGATGTCACGGTCGAGAATAATTACAATACCTACAGTTTCAATGGCAAGAAGAAACTTGTGCTTTCTACCACTAGCTGGCTGGGTGGAAAAAATGATTTCCTGGGTATTGCATACCTTACTGTTGGTGGCTTGTGCTTCTTTTTGGCTATGGTTTTCACTTTGATATATCTAGTTAAGCCAAGGTATGGTCTCTTTTTCTTACCAAACCTGACATCTAATTATTAATTATCCTATCTATTTACGGTGCTACTGTAGGAAATACTTTGGGGGTGTTTGGTTCAAACATTGGAATTGGAATCAAATATTTAGTAATTTGTATGGATTTTAGTAAAAGTAGCCCTCTTTGTTTGGTAGTAAACATGAGTTGAAATCAAAATAAATATAAGGGGAAATTGTAGTTTTTATCCCTCAATTATTTCTCATTTTTAAATGTGGTCCCTCAATTCATGAGTGAACAAATATGGTTCGGTGCTTCCTCAATTTTTGTTCAAGTTGTCAACTTGGACCTCAATTGTTGGTCAATTCCATTAGGCAGAGGGACTAAATTGACAACTTAAGCAAAAATTGAGGGACCAAAAGTAAGATTTCCTCTGTGTGTGTGTGCACGTGTATTTGAATTCCACATTTAATCCATGTATGATGACTATTTTTTTCTTCATATTTTATTGCAATTTTCAAAAGTAGGGGGAGAGGGGGGAATGCTTTTTCTTTATTAGTAAAGGTTTTGAAATCCAATAGTTGAGGAGCAAAAGTAGGCAAGCAAACAAGGTAATTGGAATAAAATCTTATAATAGAGTACAAAAGTGTCCAACCAAACGACCCCTTATTTGAAGACCGTGATGGTGCAAATAAAGCTGCAATGAGCTCTGCTTGTGTGGTTGACCTTTGGTTGCACCTTTCTACATAAATCACAATTCCCTTGCTATGTCAAAATGAAGAGGAAAAAGAAAATCCCAATACCATTTAGGTACAAGTTCCATGGTTAAGTGTGATAAGCCTATGAGCTGCTGCTTGTTTAATTGTGTATGCACACCATATATTCATATTTTGGCTTTGCAAGTTTTTACTGGCAGTTTGATCCTAATACTGATCTTGATCTTAGTTCAATGAAATGGTCTTGAAAGTGCATGTGCATTATACTACACATTGCTTGTACTTAATCATTCTATGAATACTTCATCATCATTATTATCATTATCATTACTATTACGGAAGTTGCTTCCATGTCAATTTGTAAGAATGCCAGACACTAAAAATATTAAGGGATGGAGGTTCATTTTGTAACTTGACAAATTACAATGTAAAATTACAAAATGCATCTCCATCCTAGTATTAGGCATGGAAGAATTTTCCTTAATATATATATATATATATACACACACACACACAGTTTTGGCCTTTATGAATTTTTACCCTCATGGTATGTGCCTTGATTTATCTGACTGTTAACCTTGTTGATTTTCAATCTTTTATCAACACAATGTTGCATTTAGAATTTGGGCCTAAAAGCTTCTGGAGAACACAGCTGTTGACTTGGCATGTTGTGGTTGTGCAGGCAACTTGGTGATCCATCTTATTTGTCATGGAACCGGAATCCAGGCGGTCACTAGCAGGCTCATAAGGTGTGCATTGCCTTGAGCTATCTGTGATTGATTAAAGAGATGGAAGCTTGTCTTGATATTTTGGAACCAGCTATGTACAAAGTGGTTTAAATGTTAAAGAGATTGAATTTGTTATGTGAACTTAATGCCAGGCATTACAATTAACTATTAAGGAGGCATATTATGTTTTATAACCTTTCCATTTTATTTAGTCTTAACAGTTGAATTCTAAAGAAGTACAATATTTTTTAATATAAGAAAAAAACTATGCAACCCTAAGCAGGATATTGGAAAGATATTCTCCTTCAGGATATGAGGGATCAATAGGATGATCACATGCTGCTCCCGCCTCACGCACAATCGTGATTTTCTTCCCAGCCATGGATGCAGCACCCTGGTTGCATACCCCAAAATCAGTTGCCACACAAATAGATTAAGATGAACACTAAAGTTATTCAAATAATGCATTTTAGAGTTCCTGATGAGAGAGAGAGAGAGAGAGAGAGAGAGAGAACTTGCCAGAAGAACGTCTAGGAACTGACCACTTTGTGTCATTGCCCCAGAGCAAGAGCAAGTCATAAGTAGACCTCCTTTCTTTGTTAACTGCATGGCCAAGGAGTTCAGATTTCTATACATGCCAGATGCACTCTTTAGAACCTGGGTGAAGTGAACACAAACATAAAAGGATCAGAATCAATCAATAAAATAAGGTTGAGGCAAATGTTTTCTTTCAACAACTCAAAGGTCAAAAGGCAATCAAATTGCGTATCCTATGCATTACATGATTTCTACACATGCACAGTGATGCAATGCAAGTTAAAACTTCGCAAATTAAATCATCAACTAGGGTTTACCTTGCATGGTCAGTAGACCCTAGGGCCTAGTCCAAAATGAAACCTTTTTATATTAAGTCGTTAATGGCATCAACCAGTGCATCATGTTTAACATTTATTTTGTATTACATTCATAATATTTGTTCTATATATAAACATAATGTATTAATGTACATAAATATTAAATTGTTGGTACATCATATCTATTTCTATTCACTTTGTAGTAATGTTCCTTCGATATGCTTTTAAGTATATAAACATTACAAGCGCATCATATTTAATAACATTCATCATGTACTCGTTCATATATTTGTTTTATATGATCATAAATCTAAACTATAATGTACATAAACACTAAAATGCTGGTACATCATATCTATTTCCATTCACTCTGTAGTAAGTTCATAATGTTCTTTCTATATGTTTATAGATACAAGGCTTAGTGTACATAAGCATTACACTAAAGTAATGACTTTATGTACCTGGAGATTTATTTTTTATAAAAAATATCAATATTAGTGTCATTTAAAATATATCAATTATAGCTTTTTAATGATATACAATAATTTTTTATACATTAACTTTGAAATGAAAAAAAATAAATTTAAGTTGAAAAAAATAGGGATGCTTTGGGTGCATGTTGGTTCATGATATAACTATTGTTAAAACTCAAACAACAAGCAATCAAAAGCCAAATTAAGATATCAAAACACATACCTTTTTCCGAGGTGCTAATTTAGGAGGGTCCAGAATAACTATGTCCCATTTTTCATGTTTAGAAATAGCATCTTTCATAAATTCAGTTGCATCTTGTCTCAGAAATGATATCCTTCTTGAATCCAGCCCATTGAGAGCAATGTTTTCTTTTGCAATTTCTAGTGCAGGTGATGACGTATCAACACCTTCCAAACAAGTAGCAATATAAGCTCCATTTGGAACTAGAATCTATCTACAAACTTGGATAGCACAAAAAGAGCAATTCCGAGGGGAAAAAAAAATGAAATCATATTTCCAAGTACAAAATCTTGAAACACATCATCTATTAACTAATTAGGTCTTAACAAACTCCTGTCTCCTTAGATTAAGTTCACAAGCTTATAGACTATTCTGCATTTCTCAGATGTATAACGTTGCTCCATTGACTTACAAAATAGCCATTGATCAATTGATTAGGTCTAAACAAACTCATGCATCCTAGATCAAGTGTCCACAGACTTAAAATCTTCATTTCTCAGATATACGTATCTTGGTTCCATGATAAAATATTAGGACCAATCTGTAAGAATGGCTTGTTCCTTATTTTAGAGACTGCAATGTATGGGTATTTACTTATTACAGAATACAAAGTACTTATTAGTTCTTCATCTCTTTTGTAAAATATGAGCTCTTATGTGATGTTAAAGAGAATAAAAAGGAGCACCTGATACTGATACTTAGAAGGATCCTTGTATGCCAAGAAAGACAAATTAGCATAATGAATTTACCAAACTTGGGTGACACAAATAGAAATAATATATACTTAGTTAGTTTCAGATCTTTCAAGGCCTGGGCCAATTGCATTTTCTTTTGAATGAAAGTTGACAAAATCAGAGGCATATATAAGAACAAAGATATATAACAGTGGTTTTACCAATGACCTCTAATGCACCGCTACGTGCTGCATTAAGCGCAAAACCTCCTGTGTAGCAGCAAATATCAAGAACCCTACAACCCTCGGAAATGGTAGAAATAAACTGACGGTTTTCACGCTGATCAGCATAAAAGCCAGTCTTTTGGCCATCCATTGATATCATATAGGAAATCCCATTCTCCATGACCTAACCAATAGAGACTAGATGGTGTCAAAGGACCCTTGAGAAGTACACCTTGAAGGAACTCAAGGAAGAGTTTGTACAAAGACTTCAATTAAGAAATATGGAGTAGACTTTTTTGCTGAAATATGTGCTTTACTCACTGGAAAAACAAATCATGAGTTTAAGACCCTCCATTCAATGACCTAGACATGTTTAACAAAAATGAAAGAACCATAAAATTATAACAAAAAGATTCCTTTTTCATTCAAGTCAAATCTCGATAACAAATTATAATAACCAAGTAATGGTGTGATAGCATGTAATTGCTTCTTAGTTTCTATTTACGGTAAAGCACTCAGCTGCTATTTTCGCATTTTGTTTTGGACCATTGGTTGTCACTGATATTGTAACTTCATCCCAAAACTCTACACAGTCTTAATGTCTTTTGACAACAAATTATCACATAAACGTTTTGGATCTTTGGTTTCCAGTAAACAGACTCAAAGACAAATCAGATTTGCACCTGAGTTTAATTGGTCAGCACTCTTTTTAATGCAAAGAGCGAAACATTAAAAAAAAGGTTAATGTAATCAACTAGACTTGGCATTCCATAGAATTTTTGGTAAGTAACTAGACTTTCTCTGTAAGACATATTTGAAAAACACACAAGAAGCCAATCATTGTTTCACCAACAAACAGTATGTAAAACACAGTACCTAGCACAGTGATTCCATCCACCATATGACAATGAGTCCTATTTTGACATGGTAAGAGTATCTAAAACTAAAACTAAAACCACAGTCCACAGGGTAATTCTAGAATGTCAAAAGGTCTTACCTTTACTCTTGCCATTTTAGGAGAAGTAACTAAATCCAAATTTGTTGAATCAGAAAAATCCAATCCTTCTTCCTTGAGAATTTCAACTGATGGTCTCCAGCTTATGTGTTTAATTCCATTGATTCTACAGATGCAAGATTTTATTTGTTGCTGGTACTTCTCTACCCAAGCAGCAGAGGAAGCAATAACAGCTAAATCTCCATAAACATCAACAATAAGACCTGATAGTCTGCAGTAGGTTAAGGAAGCTAGAGTAAGTATTTAGTGGTAGTATTGAGGGATAAAACTTAATGTGTTGAGTACACAATAATATAATTCAAGCCTAAGTTACTCAATAATAATAATAATAATAATAATGAATTATCAAAGTAATTAAAAGGAACGGTGCACCTATCCCCTTCGCTATTAATGAGACGGTATGCGTTTGTTTTGGGAGAAGGAAGGCCTAGAGTGTTGCGGAGTTGGGCAGCAGCAAAAATTCTTGTTTCGAGCAGTTTCTCCACGTTGAGTGCACAGGAAGGGTCTCTGTAAGTGTAGATGGATGGAGGTCATTGAAAATAAAATCCATCCGTAGTGGGATCATAAAGAGGGAGGAAAAGAGAAACCTTGAAGCTTCGTCCTCCAGTTGCATGAGGCGAACGCAAAACATAGAAACACAATTGTAAAAGCCCCATCCAATTGGTTTCTGGGTTCCGTCAGCGACGAGGACTACATCTCCGGACTTGGGCGGCGGTCGACCAATAATTCTGTCAACAGCACCGCTGTAAACCATTGGGCTTCCGCCCTTAGAGAAAAGTTGAGTCTTTCCCTTCTTCAATACAACCTTGGCCACGCCTAATAACAAGTAACAACCACACTAGCTACATTTGTGATTTGTTTAGCGAGAAAATAAATGCATAGTACGCACCTCCTCCGGGCTGCTTGGAAGCAATTTCTTGAAGCGTAGTGGTGGGAGGTGATGACGCCAAAGATAGAGAGCGCAACATGAGACGGTGACGAGCGGTGAGAAGCATGGCCTGCCTGAACCCTGAAGTGAAGCTAAGCTAACTCGGGCGCCGGGCGGGCGGGCGGGCTTGGGTAGTTATTGTTGTTTAAAGACGTGACCCTACCTTAGCTTCAAATCCTTACCCATGAGCATGTCCTACCACTCGGCGCTCGCAGTCTGACCATTTTGCCCAGAAAATTGGTAAGACCCACTAGCCATTTCTGGGGCGTTGGGTTTAGGGCTTTAAGCCCAGCCGCTCAACTCATAGGCAGGCAATCGAGGCAAATTATTGATGGTCCAAGCACTCTGGTATAAACCATAATAAAAAGTACATTTTAATATATTAAATGTACATTATTTTTGTACTGAGTATACATTATATTATATAATGTACATTCAATACACAAATAATATACATCCCTTAAATATAATGTACATTATTTTTGTATTGAATGTACATTATTTTATAATATACAAAATATGGTCCATAAAACTTGTGTAGATCATGGTCCACACAATAATGATTGGGCAATCGAGATGTTGCGTCCGACTAGGTGCTGAACCCAAAGGCCGTGAGAGGAAATTTTCTAAGGACTTCCTCTAAGTTTTGGAGATTTTTCTTTTTGACATTAAGAAAGAAATTTGATAGTTTAGACAACTTTCTTAAGATCAAACTTGTTAAATCTTTTTCTTTTCTATGAAGCACATTGAAAGGAGTTCATAATTCAACTCGTTCGCGGTGATACTGTCAACTTAATCTCCTTGTTTTCTCTCTTAAATTGTTTTACGGGTATGTTGGTCTATCGTCCGGCTACATGACCGTGAAACCAACACATACATTGATTGAATGATTGATTGATTATGGCTCTCTTTGATAACATAATTAGTTTATCAACTAAATTTAACTAATTTGATAATTATTAGTTGTTTAAGTTGGTTAAATAAGTCAATATTAATGTGTTTTTTTTTGTTTCAAACAGAAATGAACAATTTATTTATTTATATTACAGATGGATGACACTGCAATCACGCATAGAGGTAGATGAGACAGAGGACATGATGGAGAAAGTACGTAACAGTGAGCTGAGGCCTGAGGGGGAAGGGAATTGAATGAATAAGATCATCCATCCCATCAGGCCCACATGGCCAATACAGACATACTTCCAGCTCCTAGAACAAGGGAAACATGGCCCCCCAGCTGAAGTCTGACGTTATTTTGAATCTTTGGTTTCATAAAATCAGCAGCTAGCAGATCAACAAGAGCCATGTAAATCAAGATGCCTGCGGAGGCAGAATTGAGAACGCCTTGTGTAATTAGTGCAGTGGAGCTATGTGGATTATACACACTGGATATCCCGATCCCGGTTGCAATCCCAACTGGGGTGGTCAGGGAAAAAAATACTGCCATCACTGCTGTAGATACAGACTTGAATTTTGCCTACTCGTTCGTTCCATCATCATATCACATCAAAAAACATACAACAACCAACAACTGGCTTATTAGCTTAGGTTTCACGCCAATATATATAATTTAACAATTGTATGTTAAATTAAGAAGACGAAGAAGAAGAAGATGATGATGATCATATCATAAATTCATACCTGCGCGATGCAGCCTCCAAGTCCCATCCCTTCAAAGAACTGGTGGAATGACAAAGCAACTAACAAAGGTCTTATTGTTTCACGGGTTTGTGAAGTACCCAAGCACAATCCTATTATGACTGAATGAACCACAATTCCCAGCTCCAGTACCTAATAACAAGGTAGCAGCTAGGTATGAATATATACGATCCAAGCAATTAATATACAAATTAAATTAAATAATACGGAGTAAGAAGGAAGCTAGCTAGGTAACTTACCTGCGATACGACGCGCTGTCGTATTCGATCCGATAGGTGCACTAATTCATTATTAGATGGCGGGGGATCGAGATACACGGCTGCTGCTGCTGCTCCATGTCTGTGCATGTGATCTGCAGCAGCAGCATCTTTGGCCTCTTCTTCATCTGCACTTACCTGCGGCAGTTTTGTCTTGTCAAAGTGCATCATCTTCTTCCTGAAAAAGCTCATAGCAAGCGTGTCCACCATCAAAGTTGCAATGGATGCGGTCAACGCAATTAAACCAGAGAAAGGGAATTTGGCCCAGGGATTAGTGTCTTTAAGGAGCGGCGATGTCAGTGTCTGGAATGCATCAGGCAGTATGTGAACAAAACCTGTGGATAAGATCACACCTGCGGCAAAGGCCTTGATCATGAAGAATATATCCTTCTCCGGCCCTAAAAATTCATACTTTCTAGCCAGAAGCGGGATGCTCACCCCAGCAGCACCTGCAACCAGAATTGAAGCAATTGCAACTAGCCTATATTTGAGAGAGTCCACTGTGACTAATGTCTCTTTGCTGCTGTAGTGTAATTGACCTTCAACGTTGCCGTTGCAGGTGCACTCGGACTCGGCCGCGGCAGTACCAGAGATTGCACACGGAAAGAAGATGATGATGATATAAAAGGAGGCTACTATGTTAAACAAAGAGTAGCGAAATGGAAATTGGAGACAATAATTAGTTTTATCCATGGCAAATCAAATCTGGAGCTTTAAGAGAGAGGGAGAGCGGAAGATGAGATGGAGACGGACAAACTTACTCACTACATGTTGTAAACACGTACCAGATCAGATATGCGTTTAAACTTTAAACTGACCTGATCGGATGGAGAGAGAATTTAAGTATTTCTGCATCTATCTATATATATTATTGATGGAAGCTAAGCTAGCTGCAAGTGAATTGTAGTGTTGGAGTATGTGGCCAATAAAACAAAAGGACATATGCTGATTGAGGATTGTTGAGAAGGCAGAGCACTTGGCGCTGTATTGAATGGGACTGAGGCTGGGAATGTCTCACAAGCAACCAAAGTGGAGTACAGTGCACTAAAATTCTGGTGACACACACACACTTAATAAATGATACGGAGTACTACATAATGCATACTGTATTGCAATGCAAACCTCTGCCTCTACTTTTTATATGCTAACTTTAATTTGTTTCCCCCCTGGCATATATGTGGGAGGTCTCTCTCTCTCTCTATCAATTTGGATCATATTACGGATATTAGATAGGATGCAGCAGATAAATAAGCTAAGCTAGCTAAGGGGAGTTTGAAGGGCGCATCCAATTATGAGACGACTTACTACAAAACCAATCAAATCAGGCTTTGTTTGAGTGAGTACAGTACAGTGTTGCCTCTGAATCTGATCGACTTCAATTTTATTTATATATACACGTACAGGAATTGCCAAGTGGTTTGATGATTGGTGATTGGTGATTGGTGATTGGTGTGCGCAAGATGTTGTCATCGGCCACGGATGGCCTTACAAAGCGCACTTAAATGGGTTTGGTACCTAATAAACTTGGTGTTGCACAGCATTCTTAACCTCAGGATGTCGATATTCTGTCTCCTACTTGCACCATTATATTACTGCTTTATTCACTAAAGCTAGCTACCGCTGTTGCATTCTTTTCCATTTTGTCTTTTTTCTCCCACTTCTTACCCCTTTCCGCATTCCGTTCCGGATGTAAATATACTACGGTCTACGGAGTAGTATATTATATTGTTTGTTTCAACACAACTTTAAAGGGTCGTTTATTTCTTTTATTTATTTTTCAGTCTCAGAGGCAACTATGAGATATATAAAAAGTAAACCATTCAAATAATGGGTAATGGCCTACTTTAGATATAGATCCATGGGTTCTGCCTAAAATACCGACCCAATAAGTGGAATATCAGGACTCTTTTTTTTTTTTTTTTTTTTTAAAGTTGGGCCGGGTTTTCCACGAGGACATTAATGTAAAAAATCAATCAACAATTCAAATCAGGGAAGCAGCGCCATTGTTATTCAAACGCTACTCATTTCCATTTCTAATCCGTCCATTGAGTTTCAATCGATAGTCTGCATTCTCAACTGTGTGCTATTTTCCTACTCGCCTCACTCCTAAACCGCAACGAAAATGGTTGAACAAAGCTAGAAATGGTTGTCGTCAAGGTATGCCCAACCCTAAAATGTCACTATTTCTTCTCTCTATTCCTCTACATTTCATATTCAATTCGCTGTTGTTTTGTTACTGTTCATGCAGGGAAAATCAAACGCAGTTGCCAATCTTCTCGCGCAAGACCGTAAACCGAGCAAGAATAGTACGCATTACTCTTTATGCATATTGTAATTCTACTAATATATAGTTACAGGCGGACTAAGAAAATTAAACATTTATTCAGAAATCGAGAAAACTGAAGTAGGAGGACGCATTTCTCTCAGCACTGATTCTAAGTAAGCCTACACTTCCTTCTTACTTCTCATATTTTGTATGCATGTGTGCACAGCTTCTTAAATAGGTTCTACCCTAGACCCTAGTAAATATTGTCTGTGTGTTCACATGTGTTTGTTCATCTTCTTAAATCTAGACTAGATTCTACCCCAGTAAATATTGCTAAAATTTGAAGCAATTAATTCAACAAGTTTTGCTTGATTGTTAAACAAGGCAGGGTTTGGTATTTCAAATATTCTCTTGTGTAATTGAAAGTTATGTTGTAATTGATTGTTTAATTGTAATGCAAAAGTAGTACACATTTCTTTCTCATTTCTGGTGCAGGAAATCTGCTATGCTTAATAGTACTGCCATGCAAAGCAGAGCTACTTCTTTGAAGGTTAGCATACTTTGCAGAATGCACTTATTTTATTTAATTTTTTGAATTCTTAAAGTTTGTTTTCTGTTGGCTTTATGTACTTGCTAATATTGATTTAGTTGCTTAACTTCTTTGATCACAAAGAGGTACATGGAGAAAAATAAAAGCAAGCATGGTAGTGCAGGTAACGTTTCACTAGAATTTTTAGGGTACCTAAAATCTTACATGTTTCTTGGGTGGTTTTCACCATATACTGATATACTCTTGCCTTCCAGTTAAAGTAAAAGTTGGAAGAAAAGTTTTGTCTGATATTAGCAACACCAAGAGTAGCTCTTCTGTTAAGGTGAAAGTTGGAAGAAAAGTTTTGGCTGATATTAGTAATACCAGGGGCAGCTTTTCCAGAACTGAATTGCATGAAGGATCCAAACAAGGGTAAGTGATTCTGACTGTGTATTACTGTATTGCTTGAAAGATTAATTCTTTGATTTATCAAACTGTCTGCATCCTTTTACATTAACTGTAGATTTGGAGATGGCCTTGGAAGCTATGTTGTTGTAAAGGTCAAAAAAACCTTTTTAGGTACATTTGAGGTGATTGAGAGTTGAACCCCTGTGACCATGAAATCATGGGCTAATGTCAAGATTACATAGTCTTTGGCCTCACTTATCCAAAAAATGTATATGATGTTGGCCTCACACAAGTGTATGTAACAACTATTCAAGAAAGTATTCTCAGTTTTTGTACCTTTATTCTAACAGTAGATCAAACTTAAAGGTACTTGTTCTTTGGTCATCTGGATCTTGCTAAAGTAAAGATGCTGAGAGTTAAGATGAGTAGAGTGGTGATGATTCCAGTTGGCTATTGAAAGTTGAGTTTTAGTGGAGTGATTAGTGTGTGTGTGAGAGGGTATTCTCACACCGGATATCGTTCGGAGGAGTGGACCAAAATGAAGCGAATAGTAAGCGGTTAATCACGAAAGTATCTAGTGTTTGGAAGCTAGTTCTAATAGTTGAGTTGAAAGACATTCAAGTACAACTAAGTATAACACAAAATAGCAAGGTAATTAACAAAAACAATTAACAAGTGATAGGTAAAGGTAGGGGTTTGGATCAAACAACTCTTGCTTAGATGCTATAGAGTTTTCATTGGCTAGGGATCATGTGATGAATTAACATGGATCAAAGATGATGCTACTCAATACCAAAGTCATTATTATGGTCATTGGACTTCCAATTGGGATTAGATCCCATTCTATTGGTGATTAATCCAATTGGTGCATTCACATCTCTTTTAACCCCTTTTCTCAAAGTGAAGTTTGAAATGTGAGTGGTCTGGCACTCTGGCTATAATGTTGTCCCATTTACATGGTAACAACACAATTCCATGATCCTCTTGTATAATTGGGCCCTAATTATACAAGAGTCCATACAATTCACCGGACTCACAACAAGAACCCTAGTTAATGCATCATATCATCTCCAATTGCAATTTAATTTACTCAAGCATCCATACAAGAGAGCTCAATCAAAATCCCTAGATGAATCTAGCTACTCATACTTTGAATTTGTTTAATTTGAAAGATCTAAATGCCTGGCGGGTGGAGAATAACAACCACCCGCTAGTTAGACGGAAGCAGAGATAAAGAATCAAGGGATGGAAAAATATATATTGTATGAAAGTGAATAGAAGGTTTATGAATCTGTATTAGAAAGGGGAATGCACAACCCTATAAATACATGCTAGAAGACTTCTAATAAGGAAATAAGTTTCCTTATGACTACCTACTCAAAACCCTAAAACTCCAGGCTGCCTAATATATATAGATTCCATAACACTCCCCCTCAAGTTGGAGCATAGATTTAATCATGCCCAACTTGTTACACAAATAACTAATAACCCAAAAATAACTAAATAACTAACTCAAATCCCATTTAGGACACTCCCCTGAAACGAAAGCTTTGAATGCCACCAATACCACGGAAAACTATGTGAGCTCAAAGTGGATCGAACAAGCTCGGGATTGGACACCCCCCCTGCAATAGAAGCTTGGACGCTACCAATACCACAGGCAAACACCGGGTGAACACAAAGTGGACCGAACAAGCTTGGACATACAAAGTAAAGAAGACAAACTCCGAAAAAGGATGACACAATTTCTTTACCAACAGAAGGGAAACATGTCCCAAACAACAATGAGCATAAAAAACGGGTGACAACAACGGACTCCAACTTAGCAAACTCATCAATAGAGATAGGACCAACTTAGCATATGTATTAGATTTATATTCAGCCATACCCAGACAAAAAACATATCACAAAGTACACAAAAATAAGAACCTGAAGGTGTACGTTATAACCTGACTGGAGAGCAATAATCATAGAAGCTACAATGGTCCAAATCAAGTCCAGAACCGAGATACACGGACTTAGGCTACCCAGGAATGCCCGACCAAAAAAATTCCAGTTGCCGGAGACGCGTCGAGGCAGGTAGCGGCGGCGCGTGAGCCACGCGCGCTGTCCAGTTCGGCTTCGAAACTTCCAGATCCAGTCGTCGGACACTGGCGCTCCTCCCTAGGTAAGCGGTGACGACAACAGAGCATTTTTTTTAATTGTAATGGATCTGATACCATGTTGAATTTGAATAATCCAAATGCCTGACAGGAGTGGCAGGTGGAAAATAACAATCACCCGCCAGTTAGGCGGGAGGAGAGATGAAGAGTCAAGGGATGAGAAAATATGTATTGTATGAAAGTGAATAGAAGATTTATGAATCTGTGTTAGAAAGGGGAATACAGTAATACACAGCCCTAAAAATACATGCTAGAGGATTTCTAATAAAGAAATAAGTTTCTTTATGACTACCTACTCAAAACCCTAAAACTCCAAGCTGCCTAATATATATAGATTCCATATCACTTATATATTCCATAACAGAATTGAAACGCAAAGAAAAATTGAAATGGAAGCCATTGCAAGAACAATTGAGTTGAAGAAAATGTAAAGTTGGAAAGTTAGAAAGTAAGACCTAACTTTGATTAAAAGAGAAATTGGAGATGCAATCTTGAAATTTGAAAGAAAAATTGAATTACAAGCTGGAAATCATTTCAAATCTTGATCAAATGTAGATCAATTGCAAGGAAAAATGTTGTTTGTGATGTTTCTTCGTGGAGAGAGAGTGGAAGAATGGAGCATAATATGAAAATAACTGCCTAGGCATATTTATATCCCTAAATTTGCACCAAAACGAACATTTTCCATTGGCAATATGTTGTCATGTCTCTTGTTGATTTCCATTCCAGGAATATGACATGCATATTTTATGCAATTGCTTCCCACCGATGAAACACAGTATAAGTTTTTCTGTCAAGCCTTCTATCAATTTTTGTTGGATTTATTTATTTTAAACCCATGTTGCTTTACTCATAAGAAAGTTTATAATGCAGGAAGGATAATGGCAAGAAACTTTCTTACCTACAGCGGTATGCACTATGAATTGTTGTTCACTTTAGTTATTTAGGCTTTGTGGTATCATAACACGGCACCAGTAAAGTGCAGCTATATACATAAAGAATCTCTCTTTAATATCCATCACAACCCTCCTTTCTTTTTAAATTTTTTTCTCATGTGTCCACTGATACTGTACTTTTCACTTTAATCCTCGTGGTTGCTTTTTTGTTTTGTTTTGTTTTTTTAAATCTTATTATTATTATTATTATTATTATTATTATTATTATTATTATTATTATTATTATTATTATTATTTTGTGAATTCTCAGGAGTTCTGTTTGTACTGGGACTTCAGCTACAAATATGTCATTAAGAAAACCATTGAAGGTATGAAAAGTATATATGTTTTGTGAAATTCTTACTGTTGCTTATATGCCATCTTTGGTTAGGCTCATGTTTTTTCTTTTATTTGCTAATATTGTTACTTGGTCTAAAGTGATAGACTGATAGCACCCTAGTTTCTTTCCATGTGAACTTCTGAAAGGGATGGCACCTCTCTCAACCCCTTCTTTGGTTTTAAATGTCATAATAAATTATTATATAGGTGAAATTGTTTTTTCTGCGTAAATTTTTCATTTATGGTGCTCAGATATATTGTGTTTTTTTTTTTTTTTTCCATCAAGAAGGCAAAGATGAGGGTGAGCCTAGCTGAAGCTAGTGGGGACCATCATATATTGATGAAAGGTATGATTTCCTGGCAAGACATGTAAAAGGCAGTAAGGAAAAATCATTTATATATTGAGGTTTTGCTTCTGGATAGCAGTTAGCAAGGAATTGAAGGCTGCTGGTGATGATCCACGAGCCAAGGCCCGAGGCAGTGTAGTGGCTACCATTGGAAACAGGTAAGTCATATCAGTTTTTTTATTTGTCATTGAAGTATGTATCAGCTTCACATCTGTTTTCCATTGGTTTTTGTGAAAAGTCCAGATATTCTATTTAGTGCATTAATAGGTATCCACTTTGTGATTTGTCCAGGACATCTGAAAAAAATCTTCTCCTGCCATCAAGGTTTTTACAATGTACAGTATATCTTCTGTTATTATTTGTGAAGTCTACATGAATACTTATTCTGATTTCTCACTTGCAGGAAGTCTCTACCAGTATTAAAGCAAGCAAATGTTGTTGATACAATTAATACAAAGAAGGTTGTTGTTATTATCATCTTGTGTCTTTATTTTCTTACACCATGCTGCATTCAACACAAAAAAGCTTACATGTATACCAATTTGGGTCAGGAAAATGCCAAATGTTCAGAGAAAGGGATAGGAAAACAAGGGTTTTCAGGTTAGATGCTCTAAATTAAAGGGTGGTTTTGTTGACAATTATGTGCTGACTGTTTTCTTTGGTATTATTTTTCTACCTTTTGTTAGTTTCAGCAAAGCCCAAGATTGGGCGAAAGATATTATCTCAGGTTAGCTATCTCTGAACCCTTTAATTAGTTATTGAGGTATGGGTTTATGTTCTGTTGCTTACATTTATACTAATTTTTGATAGGAAAATGCCAAATGTTCAGAAAATGGGATAGGAAAACAAAGGTTTCCAGGTTGGTTGCTCTATATTAAAGGGCTTTTTTTTTAGATAGTTATGAGAACAACTGTTTTTATCACCATTAATTTTCTACCATTTGTTAGTTTCAGCAAAGCCCAAGGCTGGACGAAATGTATTACCTCAAGTAAGAAACCTCTGAACCCTTTAAGAACTATTGTGCCACAATCAGTTATTACACTAGTGATTTTTATTTTTTTGCTTGTAATGTGAACCAAATGGGTTGTCAAGGTATATTTTGGAAAAATTCTTGACTCTCTACTTTGTTATGTGTTCTGTATCTCAGCCAGTTCTAAAGACCACAGTCCTGATGGCCTCAAGACAAAAAAGAATGCATTGTCCAAGCAGCTCAAAATTTCAATCTGTCATTTCATCCCAGAAAAAAGAAGAGCATGTTACATCTTCTCCTTCTAAATACGTTGCTCCAAAATTTTCTAAGCAACCTTCAGAAGAGGTTCCTTCTAAGAACAACCATGACTTGGTCACATCTGAATCAAATATCTTAACTAGAAGAGCGTCTGTGCGCAGAAAATCTTTCACTTCTCTGTTGATGACAAGACCAAAGGTTTATTTCCAGTCTTTTTCTTTCAATGCTTGTGAATGTATTTTTTTCTAGACATTTTGGTAACAACCTGCAGTTTTTCCAGCAATTAAAAGAGCAAACTGGGCATACAAAGCAAGAGTTTTTGCCAAATATCTACGATAACTCTAACCATCTTGATGTTTCTGAATATGTTGATGATATCTATCAATATTACTGGGTTATGGAGGTAATAATATTGTTACCTCTCTACTCATTTTATGTGTCAATGTTATCCTGTTCTGTAATAAAAAGAAAAATGTTTGACACTTCCCTTTTGCCAAACTCAAATACAGGCTCAGAGTCATCCTTTGAAAAGCTACATGGAGTTTCAAACAGAAATTACACCTCAGATGCGTGGCATATTAATAAACTGGCTTATTGAAGTACATATTGTTATATAGCAAGCCATTGTGTTTCTATTTCTTCATTTATTTTTATTTAATTACCTTCTATCACCTTTTAACGTACTAACCAGTCACTTTAACAGGTCCATCTAAAATTTGACTTGATGCAAGAAACTCTATTTCTCATGGTTACCATATTAGACCAGTATTTGTCCCGAGTATGCATCAAGAAAAATGAAATGCAGCTAGTTGGCCTTACTGCACTCTTATTGGCATCAAAGTATGAGGATTTTTGGCATCCAAGGGTAAATATTTATTCAATGAACTCCAATATTTCTTTCAGGGTCTACAGAGTTATTATGTGAAACTGTGAATATTTAATCTGTAGGAGGAAAGTAAAAGGGATAGAATATTTGTAACTTTTGTTTGCTTGGGTACAGATCATGGACTTGATCAGTGTATCAGCAGAGTCATACACCAGAGAACAAATGCTGGGAATGGTAAGCAATGTGCATGTTCCTTTATTTTGTGCCCAATATGTGGGGTCTCTATTCCATACTAATAACAGAGCCCCGATAGCCATTGGTATAAACATCACGTTAATAATGTCGTGTTTAATGTTTTTGGCTACTGTGTTTTGACCTATGATGGAGCACATCTTTCTTTTTCAGGAGAAGGCTATTTTAAAGAAATTATTGTTTCGTCTAAATGTACCAACTCCATATGTCTTCATGCTAAGGTTGCTTAAGGCCTCTCAAGCAAATAAAAAGGTACCTGTGAATTTCAAATCAAATGATTGCAGAGTGGATCAAGATATCCTCCATTTCTTCTAATTACACTAAAATTGAAAATTGTAATTATCCTTTTGAAATTTGTTCTTGCCTAATTGAGAGTTTCTAATCCTTTCTTCATTGATTCAGTTTGTGTTCTGGACATTTTCATTAATATGCTTCTCATGCGAAATCTTATGCCAGTTGGAACATCTTGCATTTTTCCTAGTTGAGTTGTGCTTGGTTGAATTTGAAGCTTTGAACTACAAGCCCTCTTTGCTATGTGCATCGGCTATCTATGTTGCACGGTGTACATTGCAAATGACTCCGGCATGGACACCTCTTCTGGAGAGGCATGCATGCTATAAAGAATTTCAACTCAGGTATATTTCTGCAATATCATTTTTTGTTTAAATTACTCATCATTTAAGCAGACATTTTACACTTAATTTCAATGCCACAGGAACTGTGCAGAGATGATCTTAAGATTCCATAAGGCTGCTAGAACAACACTACTAAAAGTCACATGTGAGAAATATATGAGATTTGAATACAGCAAAGTTGCAGCTATAAAACCTTTAGAAGCATTTTCTCAATGATTTGCCTCTAAGCATTGTGATTTTATCATAGAAAACGGGACAGAAGGAGATTTCTTTGAAAACTTGTAGGAATGTAGAGTATCCACTAATCTGGTTGTTTGGCACAGAAGGGTTGTGATATATGTAGTCATTTTGGAAAAGAAAATCAATATTATTGTTTCCTAAAAGTTTCTATGGTTCTGGATCATATTCTGTACCACATTTGCTAATGGACCAAGATTTTTCTAATATGTGGATCTTATCATTCTTATGTGTGATTAGTGGGTATCAGTGAAATGATGACTACTAAATTAGAATCACCCTGCCAGTGCAGAGGAAATACTTAATTTCTTAATGTAAAAGGCTAAAGAAAATTTGATAGATGTGTGTAAGTGGAAGCAACCAAATTAGCATTGAGAAAGTTGTGTAATTTTGTATGCATGGATACATATATTTGCAACTTTGTACACTAGCAAGAACATAACTATCAGAGCTTAAGATCATTATCCCTTTATACTTGGTTGCGTAAGTATAAACACTAATAACTCTGAGCTAGTATGCAAGATCATGATGAAATATAATAATAATAATAATAATAATAATAATAATAATAATAATAATTTAAGCAGCTTGTATGTGTAGTATATATATAAATCCTAGAGTAGGAAGTGAAGTTTGATTATGAGCAAGGAAGAAAGCAATCTTGATGAGGAATGGAGGAAGTTTGACGGTCCAATGTGCCCTTAACAGCACGATAAAACTCTAACCAAGATGAATGCATATGAAGAGGAGGAGGCCACGAGAATGGAGTTGCAGCAGCAGGAGGGCAGGCAGTAACTAAGTCGAGTACATAAGCGGGTGGTGGTGGTCTGAGGAGGGGCTGGGGGAAATTGAAAGCAAGATTATCAACTTTGTGCTCATAAATTTTGCCATTTCTGTCTAATTTATAGGTAGATGTGCCTTGAAACTGGCCTTTGGCTTCCCAAGGTACCCGGGGGACACCTCTGAGGTTCCATCTGATCAATATGACATTCTCAGAGGGCTGCCAAACCCTATAAACCTCCAGTGAGATCTCTCTGAACAGAATTCTTCCGTGGAATCTTAGAGCCCAGAAGATCAATTTGTAGTTATCAATTCCGGTAAAGGTGTTCAAGGGGTCCACGAAGGTTATGTCATCCCTGCAAATAAATAAATTAATTGGAAAAATAAAAACTCATAAACACTACTAATTCTGTATTATTTATGGGGTGGGGGGAAATGAATGACCCCACACAACACCAGTAAACCTTAAAACAATAATCCATGCTTGAATTGCTTACAAAAAAGAGTGAGTGACGGGGGTACATACCTATAGATGTCGTAGTTGAGGTCTTTGGTAAAGAGGAGGGGGAGGTCTTGGCGAAGGGTGCGGACGGCAGAGCCAAGATTGACATAGAAATCATCTTTGTGGTGAGGTTTATGGGTAGAACAAGTGTTATGGTTTAGGGTAGAGGGAGAAGGAGAGGGCGGGAGGTCCAAGAGCTTCACGGTTGAAGATGATAATGATGAGGAGGTGTTGGAAAGCAGCAGCAGGTGGTGCTTTGGTATGAGTTGTGGCTTATCTTTGGATTGAAGTTGCTGCTGCACTAGCAGAATTGCGAAAGGAGAGGGATTATTAGGTATCATACATGCCATCATAGGCATAGCAGCAGCGTAGCGTCTTCTTCCTGGCTATGGCTATGCCTAGTCTAGTAGCAAGCAGCCTCAGGCCTCAGCTCGTTGTCTGGTTGGGAGAAAGAGTAAAAGAGGATTATTGTGTGCGGAGTTGGGGTTTGTTGTGTGGTGTGTTTGCGTGTTATGAGTGGCCGCCACTAATTCTGATTTTTTTTTTAAAATTTTTTTTTTTTGCTTGCACACAATAAAATTTTATTTTTATTTTTATTTATTTATTTATTAATTATTAATTAATCATCTCACACTCGTGATGCAGTTTGGCACATATATTAACTTCATAACCCTCGTATTGAAATTGCCCATATATGAATACCATATGCCTTGTCGTTTATTGGAGTGGTTAGGCACAGGGCAAATGAACAATTTTCTGCATACCAAAAGAAAAAATAGATCTAGAATGAACATGAGAATAATAAACTGTACATGTACAACTACTAGTCAATTTCAAAATTTAAGATTTTATTATAAGGTTAGGGATATTTTAGGAGTGCTAATTGCACACTATTTTCAAGTTCTATTGGTTTAAATTAATTTTAGTGCATTTTTCCTCATTCTTTGTTGTTAAGGTTTTGGTACCTCAGGGTAGCAACAACTATCCATTGAAGATGACTAAGGGGACGCAAAGGGAGCAACGCCAAGCCACCAACAAACTCTAATCAAAGTCGAAGAGTCCAATTGCGGAAGTCTATGACCTTTACGCAACTTCAAATTGTAAACCTTGTAAACGATCGTCGGATTTCCAATTCAACCACCAACAACAGACCACATGACAACAATACCCACCCACCAAAGAAGCCCAATGGAAGATAAACAACCACCATCAGTCAATGGCGCTGTAATGTCAGTAATCCCTGCTTGGATTTTTATGATTTTTACTATTGTTATGTACAATTATTCTTTGGCAACTATACAACTACTTAGTCAATGTGATTTTTGTTACTATCATATGCAATGTTATTTAATCATATGTGCAACTGTAGTCCAAAATCATAACAAAGGTTGTAGCACACTAGTTGTTTACTATTGTGTACATAAGATTGTTTATGTGCAATAATTCAAAATTAAACACACAATTCATTTAACTCTACATGTATCCAATTATTGCCCTGTGCAAACACGTTTTCCCCATTGTGCACCAAGGTGGTGTGGTGTAAATGTGCAATACATGTTTGTTTGCATTTCTCCCTTTAGCTGTGTTCTTTTTTGCTTGATATCTTAACTACACAATGTAACATAAACAATTGTACAACAACAATTTAAAATTTAATTAATAACAACTACGCGCAACTGTGAACTTCACTTCTTTCCCATGTGCAACTATCTGTGCCTTGAACAAAGAAAACAAAGATACATCACCATTAAAAAGGAGCATCTACATAACCATAAAAACAAATCCCTAAAATCATGCAGAATATTTTAAAACTAAATTAATAACGTAAACAAAATACCAAACAGCCCCAATAGAAAAACAAAAAAAAAAAACAAAAAAAAAAAAACAAATCCAAGTACTATGATATAATTTGACCACATACACTCATAGAAAGGAGTGACCACATATAATTTGACCACATATATATATATATATATATATATATATATATATATATATAATCTAAAAAATTCAACAAATTTCCCAATTTTAATCCAAAACTCTAGTATCTGATGAGACTGATATTATTTAGACAAATTAAAGGTGTGTTTGATTCACAAATAAAAATCAAATACCTGTAATATTAATAGATTTTGATGAAAATATTTTACATCTTTGATACTAATATATTTTAAAAAGCTATCAACCAAATACTAACAATGATTTTAATTTTGATTATTGTAAACTCATGAATCAAAAATACAAGGTTTGAAAGAAATGTGGATGCATCTGAAATCTGAATGCATAAAGGCCATATATAGCCATATAGGGCAGAGCAGAAAGCAGGCATGTGATGTGTTTATTTCGGCAACGTACAGCGCTGTGTGTATGTATGTATGCACTACTACTACTGTTTTAAAGTTTCAACAGTGCATCAGTGACTATTTTGTTGCCTTAACAAAGAAATCAAAAAGGAAAGGAGGCCTCAGGGTGAAGATTATACATCAATGGATGGATGGGATGGGATGGGAAGGGATAACACATCCCCGCCTCACCTCACCGCACCTCCTCGGATGGTACGGACAATTCTTCATTTACACATCATTGGCCTTTCTTTTTTTCCTACTTTCTACCATTTCTATCTATCTCTAATCTCTAATCGCACAAACAAAACAAGACTGCAACCATCTACGAGGCTGCTGCCTGCTGTGCTAATATTCTTTTCTCTCATCTCCTATATATAGCCTAACTAAGTTAAACCCTAAAGCCCACAGCCTCTTCCCAAAATCCCAAATTACTACAATGCCCTTCTCCTTCCTTTCCACTTTCCATCACCATTAATAATAATTGACGGATGGTCCTTTCAAAAAAAAAATAATTGAACGGATGGTATATTACAATCGTTATATCATGCATCAGGGTGCACAATGCATTGTGTGCCCTGTTCAAAATGAGTATAAGGACTTGGGTCACATGAATAAGTAACCGGTTCAAGAAAGTCAAATAATAATTTGGGCCTATTTGTAGTATAATAAGGATTGGACTTATTATTCATGATGTAATAAAGAATGAGCTTATTATTCTTAATCTATAGTCAATGTTGCAAAAATGGCGCCTAAGCGCTAGGCGGTCGGCCTCTTAGGCGCCCTAGGTGGTCCCCAGGCGCTTAGAGGGCGCCTTGCGATTTTTTCAATATTGTACATAGTGGAGTCAATTAACAATATTCACAAGTAATATGATATCCTTGAGTAGGGCATCCTATCAGGAGCATGTCATAGCATTCAGAGCTTGCGGCTTGATCACTCTACCCAGAAGGCTAGAGGGACCTAGTGACCCAGTAGTCAGGCTCTTCTCTGAGGTGTTGGGTTTGGGCCTGGCTTGATCACTCTACCCAGAAGGTTGGAGGGACCCAGTAGCCAGTAGCCAGGCTTTTCTCTGAGGCATTGGGTTTGAGCCCGATCGCCCAGCCCTCGGCAAATAGTCAGGGTGGTGCGACTGAGTTAGTGCCGACAGTGCTGAATCCAAAAATGGTTAGAGAAGATCTTCTCAAGATTTCTTTAAGGTTTTTGGCGAGATTTTCCTTTTTAACATTAGGAAAGGAATCCGGTGGTTTAGGAAGTTAACTGTTTTCTTTCATTTTCCAAGAATGTAAATCTTGTATAAATATTCCTGAGGACACATTAAACAGGGTTCAGAATTCAAATCTCTTGTAATAATTATGTCAATTTATTCTCTCCCTCAAATTGTTTTGAGGTTGTGTTAGCCAGTCGTCTAACTACCTCCAACAACAATAATAATAATTTAAAGCAATACAGCACTTGCCAAATAATCCAATATCCTCCCTGGCTCCCTCATTTCATATAACCATATTCCCTTCCCTATTTATAGTGTTTAGATTTTTCTTTCATGTTACTGAAAAGCTACTAATAGATAGATAGATAGAGGGAGTTAAATTAGCAGCAACAACGCCTGCCTCTGCTTGCCTGCAAGTCTTTCCACTATCAACGCAAAACCTGGGTTTATAGCTCTGATCTCCAACAAACAATTAATTAATGCACAAATTAATTAAAGCAAAAATGACACACACCACAATACAATACAATACAATACAATACACACTAGCTAGACAGTATGTATGTATGTATAACAACAAAATAAATTACACACCATCCATGGAACCAGTTTTGTTTCACTTGTTGTTGGTCTTTTTTTGGCTATGCTCTGGCTGATGAACGGCCTCGAAGTCTGCATGCACAAAAGCTCGCTCCACCTCAGGGAGCTGCTCTATCTTTTCTTCAAGTGACTCTCCAATGTTGTGTGCTCTATTCAGCGTTGTCTCTCCTGGTAATACTATGTCCATCTCCACAAAGTATCGCCCCGACCCAAAATTGTATGCTCTTGCTGTTGCTATGTGCTTTATGTCTTCATGGTGATTCCAAGCCAGATACACCAGCTTTGATAGGTACTCTGCTGGTGCTGTCCTCCCTATCAACGACCCAACATTCTCCATCACTGTTCTTGCCCATGTACTCATCGTGTACAAAGCAATCTGCACCCACCCCAAGTTAGTTAGTTTCTTTTTATATATATTTATATTTATTTACCCACTACTACTTATAACCCTAACCTAACTTACAATGATAGCCCCAACAGGATCAATCCACCAGAAAAAGTGTATTGCCAGAACTGCAGTTCCCAGTCCAACTGAGTTAGTAATGACGTCGAAAAAATGATCTTGAGCATATGCTTTGATGATTTCATTTTTGAATTGCCGGCAATATAGCATCAGAATAAACTTTATAATTGTCACTGATACCATAATCCCTATCATCCACATTTCCTTCTCCGCATCTTTTTCAGGATGAGTCTGCACTGCACAAACACTTGAGAATTAAAACCCCTCTCTCTCTCTCTCTACTTGCCTAATCAACTTACCCAGCTAGCTACCTTTAAACAAATAATAATTTCATCTTTTCCTGTATGCCCATGCTTATACATGTACATTACATTATCAGACTGATACCCCAACCAACAATGCATATATGCTCCTCTCTCATTTGGATAATAAGGTAATGCATTTTGAAGAAAATCAAGAGCATATAAAACTTTTGTTGATTTTTTTTTTTAAACAATTAAGTTCTGGTACTGGTTGAAGCTTAATTTGCACACACACATACCCCCATGATAAGTTGTCGACCGGATTCAAACAATATTTGCAATCCAAGGGTTGCCATAACTGAAGCAAACACAACAATTCCCTGCAAGTTTATAAAATTAACGTAGTTATAGCTAAGCAAATAAAGATGGTTGGTTATAATAGCAAAAGCAATTCAAGAGTTGACTAATCAAAATAATCACGAGTCTTGAAGATAAAGATGGAATAAATAACTAATATGGCTGGCATCATTTGATAGCAGCAGATACTAGACTTAACCAGCCTAACTATATATATATTTTTATATTACTCCTATAAGACTAGGAAGGTCTGTTCCAGGATGTGGAGCTTTCACTACAAAGCTTACTAAAACAGAATTTAATTTGGAGGAACATTACAAGAATTATTATTGTAGTTAATTCCATATATATATATATATATATATATATATATATATATATATATATATATATATATATATATATATATATATATATATATATATATATATATATAAAGAAACCTAGGCAATGAACTTTGAGGTGTCAGTAATTGAAGATGTTGAGAGAGAGAAGCAATATCCTTTAAAAGGTGGGGCGGGGGTTTAGATCGAAGAATTGAAGATTACCACTGGTTGCATCCTCTGCTTTCCAATTGGATATCTATATTGGTTTGGTTTGCTCATAGAATGAGCTGTAAACCACAAGATGAATCCTGATAAAAGATCCAAGAGTGAGTCCAATGTTGATGCTATCACAGCTAATGACCTACTCTCAACAGAAGCATAAACTTTTGCAACAAAGAGCACAAAGTTGGCTATGTTAGATGCATGAATGGCTATTTTTTCCCTTCTATCAGCTTGCTTCATTTCACCCTGTGAGAAAGAACATA
This sequence comes from Ipomoea nil, assembly GCF_001879475.1. Classification (NCBI taxonomy): domain Eukaryota; kingdom Viridiplantae; phylum Streptophyta; class Magnoliopsida; order Solanales; family Convolvulaceae; genus Ipomoea; species Ipomoea nil. The sequence continues at coordinate 1,973,952 of NW_017617241.1, read as the reverse complement.
CAATACAAGAGAATTAAGCTGTGTAAGAACTACTAGAGTCTATACACAGTATAGTTACGTTGTGCGGTTTTGCTAGAAGATAAAGGAAGCAATGTAATCCAATCCAGCATAATCTCTCTCTTATTTAGTGAGATAACTTTATGTGGCTCTTTAATCAACAGGTAATCAAAGAGCTGAGAAACAACTTCAAATTGGTGGTTGGGTAATTTGCATATTTTGTTAGCATTGCATCATTTGTTATGTACTTATGTAGCATGCATACTTGTTGCTAGTAGTATAAATAAGCAAGCAATTGGGTATCGTAGATAGTTAGAACAAAATTAAATATATACCTCTGACAAAGCTCCTGGCAAGTAACCTAACTCAAGGAATTCATCCACTTCATTGAAACCTTTGAGAAGCTCTTCTTGCCTCTTGTAATATTGTCTAATTTTCCTTTGCCTTCCTAAAGAGAGACAAGGACATTTAAAAAAAAAAAAAAAAAAAAACTAGTCACTTTCTATAATCAATAAAATGCAGAGAGAGAGAGAGAGAGAGAATTGTGATTGAAGGAAGAGTTAGAAACTGACTCAAGGATTGAAGAATCGTTCCAAATCCAGAATGAGCATCAGCACGTCTTTGAGGTAGGCGATGTTCATTAAAATTGAGGCGCCATGAAGGGACCCGTGTGAGAATTTCACTATCCCCAGCTGCCACCGGAGTGGCAGCTGGAGAAAGAAGCTCCATACGATAATCTGATGAATCAGTGCGAACATCAAGAGCCATTTTCCAATTCCTCCCAGAAATGAAATGAAATGAAATGAAATGATTGCAATGAAAGAAGGATGGATGCTAAGCAAGCATTTTATAAGGGAAAAAAGGGGAGGCATGTGGAAAATTAATTAGGAGAAAGCTACACTTCATGCATCATCCATTATAAATACATATATACAACCAAAAGGTGGTGTATATTTTTGTTTTCTAAGTGGTAAGTCAGATATCTTCCACAATCCACACTAGGGGAGGCATGGCATGTATAATGCTGCAGGGTTACGTTGTGGCATCAGATTAGATTAATATATATATATATATATATATATAACAACAACAACTCCTCTTCCTCGAAGACAGACATATGCATAACACAAGCTGCTGTCATTTTCTACTACTAATAATAATAATAATAATATACATCAACTTAATTTATACTAAACGTACCAAATAATCCAACCTCACAAGGTATGTAAAGCATCCTATTAGTGAGAATCTTTTATTTTCTACCCGTCCGTCCACACCTGACTGACAACATCATATCGGAAAGGAAAGGAAATTGAAAACAATACATACATACATACATCATGTGTATTGCCGTCAGCCCAACTGCTCCCATGGGTCAGCACTGAATAAATCCAATTGGCTGCGAGCCAGCGGTTAACTCTTCATCCACCTTACCTGATAATCACTGAAATACAATTAAAAAATAATGTATTCCAGGGAATTGAAGGGAAATAGCGGAGCAGCTCAGCTGTGTTAGCGGAATTGGCGTTTTCGTATTGGATACACAACAAATTAATCCAAAATTCCATGCCTACTCCTACTCTACTCACCCGCAACTGTTATTGCTTTCTTCTTTCTGGGCGGAGCAAAGCAAACACAGTCCTTCTTCTTAGTGACGAGAAAGAAGACACCAAAGCACATCCTAAATAAAAATGCTGTCTATTTTTTCTTTTCTTTTCTTTTTTATTTCGCCGGAAGGTAAATTGCCATCCAAATAATAAGGTAAACTTTCCATTTTATTGACATATTTAGTACTCCGTATTTGTTAACTCAAATTTCTTTTAGTATATTTTACTTATTTTTAAATTTAATTTATTGTTTTTAATAGTATTTTTATGTAATTTGTAAATATATAAATTTGAGAAAAGTGTCAAGTCCCTAAATTTTCTTCAAAAGGGTAATTAGACTCTTGAACTTTAAAAATGTGTAATTAAACCCTTAAACTTATCATTTTAGTACATCTAAACCCAATAACCGGTAATTTTACCTAAAATAACCAGTCATCAAATTTTCGGCGACAATTTCGACGAAATTCTGACGATCCTTTGAATTAAAAAAAAAAAAAATCGACGAAGATTGTCGGATTCCGGCTGTCTTCCACTAGAGAAGACAACCGGACGGTCGCCTTCTCCAGTGGAGAAGACGACCAGATCTAGTCATTTTCTCCATTGGAGAAGGCGGCTGTCCGGTCATCTTCTCCAGTGGAAGAAGGCCGAAATCCGACGATCTTTGTCGATTTTTTTTTTTTTTAATTCATAGGATCGTCAGAATTTTGTTGGAATTGTCGCTGGAAATTTGATGACTGGCTATTTCAGGTAAAATTACCGGCTGTTGCGTTTGGATGCACTAAAATGATAAGTTTAAGAGTTTAATGACACATTTTTTTAAGTTCAAGGGCTTAATTGCCCTTTTAAAAAAAGTTCAAGAGCTTATTTGTTATCTATAAATTTTGTAAATTATACTAAATTTTAATATTATAAAAATTTAAATTAAAAATAATTTCTCGTTAATTAAAATAGACACACGGAGGAGCATTATTATATGGAGTAATAATATATCAAATAGATTACTTAAAGTGTTGTACTAATTTCCTTAAATTTAACAGCAATAGGTTTATGTCACCAAGTATTATGTATTATGGCATTATGGCATTATATTATAATATATTTATTATGATTATTATGATAATAATAGTAATAATAATAATATAATAATGGACAACAAAAGGAAGAAATCACAAGTTTTTACCTACAGGCTACAACACAAGACAAACATAAATGACTGCGTAAGGTAAGAACACACTAAAAAGCATCGTAAATAAACCGAAAAGCATCAACCGCTGGCTCTGCTCTGCTCAGCTAGAGAGGAGAATCTGGAAAGTGGGAACCCCCAAGGCGTGCGTTTCTCTCTCGCTACGCCATAACCTGATTCATATACATATACTTTTTTTTCTTTCTTCGATTTAGGTTTCCTGCATCAAATCTGCTCAAGAAAATGGTAGGTTCTCATTGCCTCCCTCGTTCGCTTTTCTCTTCTCTTCAAGGTTGAATCTTATATCACAATACTACAATTCTTCATACGCCCTTTTCTCTTACAAACAAATTGTTATTCCTTTATTCAGTTGTTTCTGCCTCTGTCTGACCTAAAGATTCCATTTTTCTATACCTAATTTTCATGTTGTTTATGCAATTTTTAGCCCTACTGATATGTGCAAATTCATTGCCCTCTCTAGATCTCAATACGTCTGCTTTTTGATACAGCGTGTTATCTGCCTGCCTTAGCAGCAGCTTATTTATCTCGATTTCCGGTTTTTTTGTTATTGCATCTGTTTTTCTGTTTTCTGGCTCTTCTTGAGACGCTTTTGCTACTTGCAACTGTTCTTATCCTTTTATTCATAAGCAGAATAGGCTGGGTAGAGGACACCGAGACAAACTTCAGCAATTCATGACAATTACTGGGGCTAGGTAACTTACACCTTTCCAATTGCAATTTATTGTCCTTCAGCTGTCATTGGCCTCTAAGTGGATATGTATAGAAATACCATTGCTGTTAATTTTAGTTCTGCAATTTGCTATGTTTTCTCTTACACTCTCTGAACTTGCCCATGCTCTTAGCTTCAACTCACATGTGTATCCATTGTGCTTTTTGTGTGACTAAGCAAGAACTACTTTAAATTAAGAGAAACATCTTTATACGCACGTTTTTGACTCCTTCAATTTTCAAAATTTATATCAATTGAGTTGGAAAGCCTTGTCTCTCTTCCTCAACTGCACCATCTCTATTTTGGGTGTAGTGAAAAGGTAGCTCATCAGTCTCTGAAGGCAAGTGATTGGCACCTTGAAGGAGCATTAGATGTATTCTACAGCCAGCCCCAGGTTAAGTCATCTGCAGACAAAAGACGCTTGGAGGAGCTTTACAATAGATACAAAGGTAACCTTTTAAGGTTATATTATGTGTGTGTGATTTAAGGTAACCTTTTAAGATTCCTTATTTGGTGGCCAGGAAATTTATGACTACCTTCATTGTCATGCAATATTCAATAGATCATCTTCACATTGCCTTTTTTTTACCTGAAATGCAACACTTTCGAGAAACTAAATGCAAAATGGCATTAAGTCTCTTTTCTACAGTGGAGTTATAATTACTAGCAGATCTTAAGTAAATTCTTTTGTTTTTCGTCTACATGCTTGATGAATTCATCTTATTCTTTGAGCTTTTCTTGTTTTTCAGATCCTTATGCTGACATGATAATGGCTGATGGTATTAGTCTCCTCTGCAATGATATTCAGGTAGGTTTACCTGGTTGGGAGTTTTCTTTGTGTGTGCATGTTTTTTTTTTTTTTGGTGGTTAATGTGTTGTTTATTGGATTTAAGTTTGTCTCTTGCTCAATCCTCTTTTGGATATCTGGGTAGTAGTGCCAATTTGATAACTGGAAATTTTCTTGACAGGTTGATCCTCAGGACATAGTCATGGTACGTATACCTAACATATGCCAAAACACATTATTTTATCCTTCTCTATTTTCCTGTTTATTTCCATCCTACTCTAAACTGCCTTATTGGAGGGAGTAGGTGCTGGAAAGATAGTTTGGAACTGGAGTTGTTATGGAAAAAGTGATTCAAATAATAGCTAATTGCCATATATTCTCTTAAGAGTCTTAGCCAAGCGTTCTTGGGAATTAACTATTTTCCAATTAAGATCTAATAAGGGATGAGATTGTGCTGCCTGCCTGCCTATTACATCAATAACAAATACTTTGTTATATAATTGCGGGTTCTCTCATTGTTTGTGTTTCTTGTGCAAAGAGCAATTTTTTCTTGTCGTGTATAATGTATCATCCCTAATCTTTATTTGACATCGCATTTGCCATTGACCACAGTTGGTAGTTTCATGGCACATGAGGGCTGCTACTATGTGTGAATTTTCCAAGCAGGAGTTCATTGGTGGATTACAATCCCTTGGGTATGTGTAGAGCAGCTCATTTGAGAGCTTCAAGTTGGTTCTGCATCCATCAAAGTTACAGTTAATAACTTTTGATCTCAGCTAATGAAGTTTGTATTGAAATGGCAGAGTAGATTCACTGGACAAGTTCAGAGAAAAAATACCCTTCATGCGTGCTGAGCTGAAGGACGAACGTATGTTTTGAAAATGTTTGCACTGTTAATTGAAGAAGCAGTTGCCTTGTCTCAACCATTTTTTTTTTTTTTTGTAACTTTCAGTTTTTTAGTGCTGAATAGTTTTGTGATTTGAAATCCTGATTCCCCCAAAGTTGTCTATGTTCTTTATGTCCTGCTTTCTTATACATTTGCCTAGGCTTTAAGTAAGTGCATGCAATACAAAATGGGTTTACCTTGTCTGAGCATTGAGAGGTTGACCTTGCAAATTGTTAAATGAAGTCCATGACCATTGAATTTGAAGTTGCATATGTTATTTATGTTGCATTAATGTGCAATAAAGTTAATTGCAAACAGTATTCAACAGCAAGATAAATGACATACCAAAGCTGGTTAGTGTGTTGTTAGTTGTTCCGAAAGAAAAAACTTACACTTAAAGTCAGATGTAAGCATAGTAATTAGTGAAGACACAAGGTAAATATAATTATATCATTAGTCAGATATTGAAATAAAAAGTCTTATCTTTGAATTTTTTGGTTTATTTTGTCCAGACAAGTTTCGTGAGATCTATAACTTTGCTTTTGGCTGGGCAAAGGAGAAGGTAAATTTGTTGATAAATATATTCTCTCTTTTTTTATTTTCTTTTCATTGTTCCTTTTATCTAATTTTTCTTGTTTTACTCAATTACCTAAAAGTGGCTGGGATTGTGCCCTCACAGTTTTGGAACAACTTTGAAAATAGATATAATGTCGCATGTATCTTCCTTAGGGGCTTAAACCCTGCATAAATGCAGGAGCCTTTCACACTTGGTCCAGATTTGCTTTCAATTAATTACCTTTGCTTGAGACAAATTATTTTTATGTCTTGTGGAGCCTTTTTTGAACTTATTCTTGTCTATGGCAAATGAATTCTTCATGAAGATTTAAATTTTAGAAGTAATGAAGTATAGCAGTTGTTGCAACCATGAATCTATTGGAGTGAATGCAAAACGTTGTTCCACTTCCTTGATTGTTGTTTAAAATACATAGTAAAAAATTTTTTAGTGTGCTTTGACTGAAAGCATATAATTTTGTACAAGGGACTAGGAAATAGGGATAAATTTGGGTGCTACATCAGCATGCATTCGATATTCAGCTACCTGCTTTTTGGCCATATTTTTTGGTGAAACGTACCAAACTAGTACATTACATTAAAGTCCTACTGCTCCCTTACATTCCATTTGGCTCATTTTCACTTTGCACTACTCCTAGAGAAGTTGGCCTGCTAAGCTTATTTTATACTTATGCCCTTAATATTCAAGTTGGTGTATTTGGGGTGCTAATTCAAATTTAATTTTTTAAGATGTAACAATAACGGGTAGTTTGGAATGACAAGGACTAAGTCATGCTTAGGAAAAGCAATTATAGTTGTAAGGTGAGAAAATGGAAGGTTAACAATTAAATGAGACAGGGAATATTGTTGACTGGTGACTGGATTAGAAAGGATTTGAAAAATTAAGAGAGATGAGTAATAATGAGGGAATAACGCTGTGTATCTCTGTAGGTATGGCTTGCTTGCTTTTTGCAGTAGGCATTTCAATACAAGATGCATTAGACCCTAAGAGGAGTGGAAGCCTAAGCAGTTAAGTGCCTTGTTTCCCCAATACAGGTTAAAACAATTGCTTTTAGGCAAGCATAAGCAGTTAACTAATTTTTAATCCCCTCTTCCTCCATCGCATACTTTTAAATTTCCCATAAGTTAAAATGGAGTGTAAGACATACTAACCACTTTACATGAACGTAAAATTATCATTTCATGTTAAATGTCCTGGTAGGCTGATGAATATGGATACACACTTGTTAATTGCAGGGTCAGAAATCTTTAGCCTTGGATACAGCAATTGGAATGTGGCAGTTGCTATTTGCAGAAAAACATTGGCCACTGGTTGAACATTGGTGCCAGTTCCTACAGGTGACCAAAATTTCTGTTCTGTAATTTGTTTGCAGATTTTTTGTTTTCAAGACCTGTCATTTGCTGAACTTGTTACTTTTAACTAATTGACTTTCATTTCTGATTGGGACTGAAATGATTGTGACAAGCTGGCATATTAAGTAATTCAGTAACATGGGGAATTATAATTATTATATCTATTGTTGCTGAATTCAAGTATTCATAGATTGGGATATGGTATATCTGGCTTAGGCTTCATGAAAATGTTGTGAGTGAGTGCTGCGAGAATGTTTTCTCTTCTTCATAATTTTGAGTTGTGTGATCATGAACCATCCTTCCCCTTGAGGTTGATCATTTACGGTTGGTTAATTTGGCATGTATTCAGGCACGTCATAATAAAGCCATCTCACGTGACACTTGGGCTCAGCTTCTTGAATTTGCTAGAGTAAGTTGGAGAAATGTTCTTTATTTCTTTGTTTATTGCAGTGAAAGAAAGGAGAAGAGTGAAGAAGTATGGTATGATTTATGGTATTGTTTGTTGTTGTTCATTGATGCAGAGTGTGGACCCTGCATTAACAAACTATGATGCAGAAGGTGCGTGGCCTTATCTGATTGATGAATTTGTTGAGTACTTGATGGAAAATGGTATAGTGCAGCAAAAATGAGTGAGTGATTGGAGGCTAGTGGGTGGAGGATATCTCAGGAGGATTTGCTCAAAAGTGTGATTGAAGCATATTCTGGTGTAGTAGTAGTAGTGTTTGTTTAGGGTACACTATACTATTTATTGCTGACTTTTTAGATTAAGGCATGTAAGAAAGCATTCCATCCATCTGAGATTGTTATTATTATTATTATTAAAATATTAATTGAGTTGGGCTTGGATTTCTTTACCTGACCGTGTGATTTGAACAAATTCCTTGTTTTAATTTAGAGCATTGTTGCAAGGATGATGCCTTAGCCTCCACCTAGGCTTTAGAGTTTAGACATGCTTTAATTAATTAATAGCTTAATGCTTGGTTGTTAAATCAAATTCTGAAATGTCTTTCTTTCTTTCTTGCTACTTCACATATCCTATTCTTCTCTGCTGCATACTCTAAGAATTTCACACCAAAACTCTTTGCCCTGCCACACACTCACTCTGCAAACTCTTAACGTAATGTAACCTCTCACCTACATCATCTTCAAGAGAATAGGAGTAAATACCAATTTTGGTCACATTTGTATTAGTAAAATGATAATTTGATGCACATGTTTAATTTCTATCAATAATTGTTTGTGTAAAAATTTATCACGACGATCATTCATTTGTTTAAAACATTTTAAAATTCCAATTGTTTTAATATAAGATAAGATGTAAAATCAATCTTAGAACTTAAATCTCTTTATTCATGCTTAAATTGAAAATAACCAAAATATCTTTAAAAATTCTAAATTTCAACCTACCTTAAAAAGAGTGACCAACATGATAAATTTTTGATACTATAACAGTAGTCATGAATAAAAATTGGTACTAAAACAAAAGTCGTGAATAAAAATACTCATTTTACTAATACTCATAGGACTAAAATTGATATCAATACATAATGGCAAACCTCATTATTTAGGCAACCTCAAAAAGCGTAATGTTACGAAATATTGAACGAAAAAATAAATAAGTCTTTCTGTAATACAAGCCCAATTATTCGTTATTTTTATGGATGTAGTCCATTCAGAAACAAAAAGGGGACTCCCACAACAAATCTAACCACTCCCTACACAATTCAATTCTCCTCTATAGCCTAGCTAGCTAATGTTGCTTGCAACCTTGGCCATCTCTGGTATTCAGTTGGTGGTAGCAGCAGCAACCAATGCCATGTGCTCTATCAAATCCAACACCCGATTGCTGCAAGCAAAATAACCAGTTTTGGGTTACATAATTTATTTCTGTGCAAATACATTAGCAACCAGTTTTGGGTTACATAATTTATTTCTGTGCAAATACATTAGCGGTGGTAGGGAGAAGAGTATATACCTGTAACCCCACTCGTTATCATACCAGGACACAAGCTTCATGAGAGAGTCGTTCAAACCTATACCAGCCTTGGCATCAAAAATGCTTGACCTGTGAACACAACAAAACACAACTGACAAATTATAGAAGTTTGCTAACAATTATGGAGTTGCAAGCAAAAATAGTTGCAGTGGAGTAGTGTAACAGTATCATTCTAAAGACACTGTCCAGAAGAACCGAATAAAGAACAGCATGCTGTCACCTGGAATCACCAACAAAATCATTTGATACAACATCTTCATCTGTGTATCCAAGAATGCCCTTCAGTGGACCTTCCGATGCATACCTGGAGAGAGCAAGTACACAGTTCAATGAAAGCAATAGAAGATATGAAAAACAAGGAACAGGAGGGAAGATGAGAAAAGGCATAAGCATACTTTATGACTGCTTTGACATCCTCATAAGAAGCACTCTTCTCCAGCCGACAAGTTAGGTCTACAACAGAGACATTAGGTGTGGGAACACGGAAGGCCATTCCAGTGAGCTTACCATTAAGTGCTGGAAGAACTTTTCCAACAGCCTACAAAATTCAATATGAATTAGAATGTCACATGGAAGTTTGTCACTGATCACGATTGGCATTTATTTCATACCTTTGCAGCCCCAGTTGAGCTGGGGATTATGTTTTGCCCAGCTCCACGGCCTCCCCGCCAATCCTTCATGGAAGGGCCATCAACTGTCTTTTGTGTGGCTGAAAAAATCAAGGGAGAAAAGGTATGCATTAAGTAATAGAGAAAGGTATTGATGAGTGCAGTAGTTTTTAGTGAGGAGAAGCTAGAGAACAAGGACAGCAATGATGGAACTATAACCTGTGGTAGCGTGCACAGTTGTCATTAAACCCTCTACAATGCCAAACTCCTCGTGAACCACCTATGAAATAATATAAACAAGCAAAATTTCAAAGGTCAGATCATCATCTACCTATATATTAAAGATTTAAATCACATCTCCTTAAAGACTCAAGAAGCAGTAAAACCTTGGCCAAAGGAGCAAGGCAATTGGTGGTACAACTGGCATTGGAAACGACATCCATGGTTGTTTTGTATGTGTTCTCATTAACACCCACCACAAACATAGGTGCATCAGCAGATGGAGCTGAGATGACAACCTTCTTTGCACCACCCTAAAAATAAAATGAACATTAAGAGCTGCATTGATAGAGATAGAGGAGAACAAGTTGAGGCAACCAGGCAACACTAAAAGATTATTGACCTTTTTGTGCACAGATGCCTTCTCAACTGTGGTGAAGATACCAGAAGACTCAACAACAAAATCAGCTCCAAGATCACCCCAAGGAATATCTGATGGGTCCCTGTATTGCAAAGACTTTTCAGTGTAAGTATTAGGAATGACAATCCCTGTTCTTTTCATTATTTCCTCGTGTCCATAAGTTTATTACTGGTGATATTGCAGCTGTACCTCTTGTTGCTAATTTTGATAGGCTTCCCATTTATTTCCAGAGTAGACTCATCCAAGACCCTAATGGTTCCTTTGAAGACACCATGAGTGGAGTCATACTTGAACATGTATGCCTGAAAAGAACAACGCAGCACATATCGGTAATCAGTAATAACTCAAAAAACTGTTGCAGTTGTATGCTACCTTAATAATGATGATAATAGAATGCAACAACAAAAAAATGTCAACACTACATGTAGAGTCAAGTCCTGTTCTCCATAGCATATGCTCCCTTAACTAAATAATCTGATTTGAAGTTGAATGGTATAGTAATATCTAATACAAGTTTCCATGCAAAGAGAAGATCATTTAGCAAAATTTACATTCTCACCATGTAATTAGCATCAATAAAAGGGTCATTAACTGCAACCACATCAATGTCATCCCTTGACGTTGCAATTCGTAAAACTAACCTTCCAATCCTTCCAAACCCTGCAAAAAAGTTGAAATTTTTTTACATGCTAAATACCATTTGATGGCCGATATTGAAGCAGACAGTACATACCATTGATCCCAACCCTTGTCTTCCCAGTAGTTTGTGATTCTGAGGAAAAACAAACAAAAATAGCAATTAGCAACATTTTTTATCATTAAACCATATACATTAGGCTAAAAGGTCAAGCTTGATACTTGGAATTGTTGGAGGTAGTTCGGTGGCTGTAGCTTTAACAGGTTGAATACTGCTGGAACCAGATCCTCTACAGGAATGGAGCATCAAAGTTAGCTAAAGCATAATCATGTTGAGGCAATTAACTTCTAGTATCCAATATAGCATAGAAAGAGAAAAAGGATCAACGCAACTGTACGGAAGATGAATGAACATTTGGAAGAGCGGAACCAAAGATGCTTGATTCAAACTTGACGGAGGTGCAGCCTTGATTGAAGCCAGCCAATGATGCCTTGAGGAATGAATTCCAAATTACATCAGTGAAATATATTCTCGGACACCAAGGAAAGCATAAGCATCAACTTAAATAAGATAGAAACCGTAAGAACACATACTAAAGCACTCAAAAAGTTTACTACTTCACAATTTCATAATCCATAGCTTTTTATTGTGAACAGGATACATGTAGAAACGAAAAGAAAATAGAAAGATGTGTTGTTTGTCAAGAGAAGCATTACTAATGGAAAAAAAAAAAAAAAAAAAAAGATTTTTAAGCGGGGAAGATTCAGGTTTGGGGTGTCAGAAGGTTTCAGGAAGGAGCAAGTATAAGTTTATTACCGTTGACAATACATAAAGTATGAAACTTGATCGCAAATTCTAAAGAAGCTCAGCCAAAGAGAGAATAAGAGAAAAAAGGCAGGTGGTATTGAATCAAGTTAAAGTAAGATGATTTGCAACAAAAGAGCAGTATCACCAAATAGAGAGAGGGCATGATATTATTTATTACAAGGCATCTTGAAAATATGTAAAAAGGAATTAAAAATAAACGAAGAAGAGAAAAGAAAATACCTGATGGCGATGGGAAGATGAAGAAGCGTGTAGAACAGGGGAAGCAGGCACAGATCTGAGGAGAGAAGAGAATCCCATTTTTACTATTGCTTGCAAAAACAGTATGACCTCCTCCGCTCAATGATGAGTATCCAATCCAAATAGATCGATGAACGAGAGATATATATATATGCAAAACCCTAGGAAGATGAGGAAAGGTGGTTTGAGATTCTATGTAAAAATTAAAATGGCTCTTGAGATACAGAGGAGGAGGAGACTCTGGCAGGCTGCAGGCAGGCACACCGTCCTTCCCTGCTTTTTAAATTGCGTAAATTGAGCGCTGCTTCGGAGATTCTTAAGCCAACAAATAATAATAATAATAATAATAATAATAACCCAACCCGGCCCGTTTCGCTCTTCCTTAGTTCCTTGCGTCAATACTCGGGCCGAAATTATCGTCTGGTTTTCTCTTTTTTGAGTGCTACACTAAGTAGGATATAAACAAATTAAATATTTTTAATTCGATTCGTGATTCGAATTTGAATACATATTTTGATTCGAATTTGAATACGAATCAGAATACTATTTGATTCCATTACTATTCAAATATTAATCGAATGAAATACATTGGAGAACTTGAAAAAAAAATTAACTAGGTATTGCGAATTCAAATATTCGAGTGGAATCGAATATATTCGTATAATGTAGTCGAATCGAATACGAATAAAATTTTAGGTATGTAAACAAATCATATATTTTTAATTCGATTCGTGATTCGAATTCGAATTCGAATATTTTTATTCAAAATTTGAATTATTCAAATACAAATCCGAATTCAAATACATATTTGGATTCGAATTTTATTCGAATATACGAATCATAATATATTTGATTCGATAAATATTCGAATATTAATCGAATGAAATATATTGAAGAAGTTTAGAAAATTAAAAAAAAAAAAAAAAAAGTTAGGCATTGCGAATTCGAATGTATTCGAATAATGTAGCCAAATCGAATACAAATACTAAGATATTTGACTCGATTTGATTACACCCTTAACACTGAAACTCGAACCCACAACTAATAGCAACTTGGTACTACTAGACCACAAGGTCATTGACAATATATTTTAATTTATAGAATCAATAACAAACATTTATTTTTTTGAGAAATACATTGTTTTAAATATTTAATTGAGTTAATTCCATTTTTGTCATATATTTATAGCTGACAATCCACTTGTAGTCATTCTTTTTTTATTAGAGCATCATAATTTCGTCATAGTATTATTGTGATATGACAATTTTTGTCATCCATCAACAAACTCGTTGAAATTCGTTAAATACAAAGACATTTTAGGGTGTGTTTAATTGGTGGGTTTTGTCCATAGGAATGAGTATGAAAGTGATTGTTGTTGTTTGGTTGATAGGTTTTTAGAACATTACTATGGGTTTCGAATACCCCATCAATTGAAAAACCCATACCCAAATACAATAAGGGTTTCATTCCCTTATTCATTCTCAAGCACTACTATTAGTAACCATTCCCATTCCACCCTACTACCAAACATGTTAAATACTTTCACCAAAACACATTACCATTACCAAGTATTTGATACCCATTTCGATTCCGATTCCTATGTGCGAACCAAACACACCCTAAGTCTTTTTTATACAAAGTAGATTGAGCCGCTATATTTTTTATGTTTGGTTTTTTGAAAATATCCATAATTGAAGACCGAACTGTCATTGTATTTAACGATATTTAAACTATTTTGTTGATAAAAGGACGGTCATGCCACAATAATACTAGGACCAAAAGTGAATGTTTTAATAAAAAATAACTTAACATTTCAAAAAATAAAAATAAAAAATGACTCAATGGATTGCCACCTAGGACCAAAAATGAAATTAACTATATTTTTAAAATTATATACCAATACTTTGATGCACCCGCCTAAACCACTCACTCCAAATCTAGTAAAGATAGGTGCATTTACTTGAGGTTTATATAAAATCTATATCTATATCTATATCTATATCTATATCTATATCTATATCTATATATATATAAAAGTAAAATTCTCCTAACAAATTTTTCCCCCAAAACTTTTGTAGTAAAACTTATTTGATAAGTAAATGTCAAATGGAAAATAAATAAATAAATAAATAATAATAATGTTATTACCTTAAATAAATAAATTATTATACTTTCCCTTAAATAAATAAATTATTATACTTTCCTTTTGAATTAGTATTTTCTACCTATAAATACAATGGCTTCTTCAATCAAAGAATCTCAGACTCATCTCTCTGCTTTCTTTTTGTATGAATTTTCTACATTTTTCTAACTATATTCTCACATATTTCAATATGTTTTGCAGTTTATATCATCTGGTATGAGTTTGAAGATACTTAAGGAGGATCTGCTTCAACAAAAGGAAATTGAGGAGGAAGAGCATTTGTAACAGAACCCTATTGGTTTAGTTTTTATGGAAGATTGTAGAGATGCGATCGATCGAGGATGATAAAGACGGTAATTTTGATAATTTTGTAAGCTTTTCTGAAACTTAGAGTTAGTATGTTGACTTCGAGGTTTGTACATGTCATTCAAGTTTCTATGTTTTTTTTTTTTTTACCAAACAGAGTTCATTTTACAGCATTTCACAGTATTTTTATATATATCATTTGAATAGAGTGTTTGTTTAACCTATTAAAAATCTCGCTATATTTGATTTTTTCTAAATTTTTGTAAAACACAAAAATAATGATTATTTAAAAAGAAGAAATAAATAACAAATACAATTTCAGATTTTGTGTTACTCCATTCACATATTAGTATAAATAAATAAATAAGTAATAAAATAAAATACAAAGGAAATATAAATTTTTAACCAAAAATTTAATTAGAGAAACCTCCCAAAAAAATCCACGTTGTACTGAACCCAAATAAAAAAATACTGGCAATGGCACAATCATAAGGATCAAAGGGAACAATGGAAGACCCAGAAATCTAGACATCATTGATGTACCGAACAGTGATGAGAGACTCAGAAATAGGAATATCATTATGAATGAAAACGGAGATTTTCTTGACACCCGAATTTAGTTTAAGGAGAAGTTTACTCTTCAGTACAAATGTCTCCTCAATGGATTTTGTATGGTCATAAAGAGTGTATTTGTACACCATGGATGAGTTCAAAATCGCATAATATTGAAATTATAAAATGGTAAGAGATCTCAAAAAAGGTAAAACTTTCAAATTTTCAGTTAATACAAAAAATGTTATAATCACCGATAATATATATCTTTAACTTTAGACAAAAATTAAAAATGAAATCATAAACAATTTTAATAATTGACTATTTCATTTCTATGTTTCTTGAAAAATGATGGGCATGAACAGGCTGACTCATCGTGAAATGTAGTAATTAATGAATTACCATTAAAATTAGTATAGAAATGAAAGAATTATCATTTGTATGTTGACATTTCCCCCCGTTTATTACCATTCAAATGTTTGATACCAAAAATTATACTATATAGACACAAAATATGCATATATGGTAAATATGTAATTTATATATATATGCCCCTAAGTTTTGGGGATAAACTTGGTTAGGAGGATTTTACTTTTAAATATATATAGATATAGATTATTCTCATAATTTTTCTTTCCTTCTTTTGTGTTATTATTATGGTAATTTTATGATAATGTATTTAAATATTGGAAGAAAACAAATGTTATAATTAATGAAATTATTGTGGTAATTGCCACAATATTTGGTAATAATAATTAATATAATTAATGAAATTGAGAAATATATGATTTCTTTCGTAGACATATTTGTGACACTTTCATTAAATTATAATTAATAAAATATGAAATATAATTAAAGAAATAAAATTATAAAATTAACAAAACATGAATATTTATAATTTTTTTTAAAATATACATACATATACTTTTTAAATTTCTAAATATAATTTTTTAAGTATAAATCTATCAATATAAATTATAATTAATGAAATTATATTATAGGAATTTCCTATATACATATTAATAAATATTATGTGTATATACAAAGTATTATACAATCATATAAGGATATGCGTCCGATTAGAATATTTATTTATTCATACAAAATTTAAAATTTACATTTTTTTTATTGATTTCTAAGTACAATTCTCTTAGTTTTTATTATTCATATTTTAAAATTTCATATATACATATGAAATACAATTTGGAATAAATCAACTTAATTATATGAATTTTTTCTATAAATTTATCTAAATATGTACATGATTAGAGAATATATTAACCATACAAAATTTAAATTTTAATTTTGTATGTTATGAAATAAATACTTGACTAAATATATAAAAGTCCAACTATATTATTATATTGTACATTTTAACATCTTTTTATT